>NC_089195.1:37764771-37974255 GCF_963930695.1 Labrus bergylta
TGAGTACCAAACCTGACTGTGATAAAGAGAGCAGCCGGTATGTAATGAGGACCAAACCTGACTGTGATAAAGAAATGAGTGCATGAATAAATCAAAAGGTCACATACATGTAGAAATTTATAAATGAATCAAATCAAAAAGTCACCACACTCATGATTACAACGTAGAACCTAAAGAAAATGTAAAATGTTCAAAACAGCTTTTTCTTTATTTATCTTTCCTCTAACACCCCCATGAGGACAAAATGTTCAAGCACACAGGCATGAAATGTCCTTATCTCCAGAGGATGAACCCTTTAGAAATATAATGACTGCATCAACTTTAAACATGTTTACATATAAGAATACAAAAATGAATCACAAGACAATAAAAACGAGATAAATATTCAGATTGTTGTTCAGTCATATTGTGGCTGTACTGAGCTCTGCAGCCTCCAGGAGGTGCCGGACTGCTGCAGTGATATGACCAAAGTTTCAGCTCTTTTCTGATTCGTTAGATTTGGTCCTCTTCTATCGAAATGCCACATTCCGTTAGTTATACAGCCGATAGGTACAGAAGTGGTTTGTTTAAGCATCCGTTTTTATTTGGTGTAACTTTTACTGTTTAGATTTCCTTTATTGTTCAGAGATATGCTTTAGGTTGTTTTAAGTTCATATTTATACTTCATACGTTTTTATTTTATGAATCGTTCACATACGGAGTCCCAGGAGTCCAAAAATATAAAGTTGTGAACCACTTCACGTTCTGGCACCACTTCACCAACTACCAATGTCATGGAGAGAGAAAGACTGGCAGAGTCACAAAGCTCCAGCAACACTTGTAGCATGAAGATCGACTTAATTAGACCGAGGTATGTCAGCTTGTGGCCTTCATGACCCTGATGACGACGAAACTCGTCGGTCTAACAAAGTAAATAAAGTCGATCTTCAGGCTGAAAACAGTGCCAAGAATAAAATAGTGTCAAAAGGTGAAAGAAACACTTGTTAAACACGTTTGGTGTCTTTGTTCCCTCCGAGTTTCAAACTGCACCATTTTTCATTAAATTAATCTGATCAAGATTTCCATTGAAGGACTTGGTGGTGGGTTCCCTAATTTAGACAGTGTCATCTAATTTAGTCAGACCTGCAGATACAGGGCTCCACCATTAGATAAGCAATAATGAATAAAAAATCTCTGGTTAAACTTGATTTAATATCGATTAATATGCTATATTCTCATTCAGAAATGACAAAGAAACAAAACAAACAGAAACTAAGCAACTGAGCAACAAGTCTGACGGACGAACTGACACACACGACATCCTCTTCAGATCTCCAGCCTCCATATCACAGTGCTGGTTTATCATGAGCACATCAACAAGCAGAGACTATCTGAGTGTAAGCAGAGACTATCTGAGAGTAAACAGAGACTATCTGAGTGTAAGCAGAGACTATCTGAGTGTAAACAGAGACTATCTGAGTGTAAACAGAGATTACCTGAGTGTAAGCAGACTATCTGAGTGTAAACAGAGACTACGTGAGTGTAAGCAGAGACTATCTGAGTGTAAGCAGAGACTATCTGAGTGTAAACAGAGATTACCTGAGTGTAAGCAGAGACTATCTGAGTGTAAACAGAGACTAACTGAGTGTAAGCAGAGACTAACTGAGTGTAAACAGAGACTAACTGAGTGTAAACAGAGACTAACTGAGTGTAAGCAGAGACTAACTGAGTGTAAGCAGAGACTAACTGAGTGGAAGCAGAGATTATCTGAGTGGAAGCAGAGACTATCTGAGAGTAAGCAGAGACTATCTGAGTGGAAGCAGAGACTATCTGAGAGTAAGCAGAGACTATCTGAGTGTGAGCAGAGACTATCTGAGTGCGAGCAGAGACTATCTGAGTGTAAACAGAGACTATCTGAGTGTAAACAGAGACTATCTGAGTGTAAACAGAGACTATCTGAGTGTGAGCAGAGACTATCTGAGTGTAAACAGAGATTATCTGAGTGTAAACAGAGACTATCTGAGTGTGAGCAGAGACTATCTGAGTGCGAGCAGAGACTATCTGAGTGTAAACAGAGACTATCTGAGTGTAAACAGAGACTATCTGAGTGTAAACAGAGATTATCTGAGTGGAAGCAGAGACTATCTGAGAGTAAGCAGAGACTATCTGAGAGTAAGCAGAGACTATCTGAGTGGAAGCAGAGATTATCTGAGTGGAAGCAGAGACTATCTGAGAGTAAGCAGAGACTATCTGAGTGGAAGCAGAGATTATCTGAGTGGAAGCAGAGACTATCTGAGTGTAAACAGAGACTATCTGAGTGTAAACAGAGACTATCTGAGTGTAAACAGAGACTATCTGAGTGTGAGCAGAGACTATCTGAGTGTAAACAGAGATTATCTGAGTGTAAACAGAGACTATCTGAGTGTGAGCAGAGACTATCTGAGTGCGAGCAGAGACTATCTGAGTGTAAACAGAGACTATCTGAGTGTAAACAGAGACTATCTGAGTGTAAACAGAGATTATCTGAGTGGAAGCAGAGACTATCTGAGAGTAAGCAGAGACTATCTGAGAGTAAGCAGAGACTATCTGAGTGGAAGCAGAGACTATCTGAGAGTAAGCAGAGACTATCTGAGTGGAAGCAGAGATTATCTGAGTGGAAGCAGAGACTATCTGAGAGTAAGCAGAGACTATCTGAGTGGAAGCAGAGATTATCTGAGTGGAAGCAGAGACTATCTGAGAGCAAAAGCAGGCTTCATAGAGAAATTAGAACACTATCTTAGCCTGAATTCACAAAAGAAATGCTCATGAACAGTAATACAACGCTTCTGAATACAGATAGCAAGATCATACAAAAACTTCCACAGTTTCACTTTCCCTGCGCATAGTGTTGGCACAGGGCCTGAATCATAAAGGGGAACCCATAGATGGGTGGGTGGATGGATGGCCTGCTAGGCCCTGACCGCTGACCACCCATAGCCAATCTCTGACTAAGACACGAGTCCTTTCATGGCGTGCACACAGCGACACAAACACTTACAGACGACCACACACACAACAAGGCGGCAGTAGCTCAGTAGCTCAGTAGCGGCAGTAGTCTGTAGGGACTTGGGTTGGGAACCGGAGGGTCGCCGGTTCAAGTCCCGGTGTGGACCAAGTACTAGAGCACTGCCGAGTTGCCCTTGAGCAAGGCACTGAACCCCCTCCCCACCATCAGCTCAGGAGCGCCCCCGCTGTGGGCCGCTCCGTCACTCTGGCTTCTCTCCATTAGTGCATGTAGGATCCTGTTTCTGCATGTGTGTGTTCATGACTTACAGAGTGTAAAAACAGAAATTTCCCCTTGCGGGGATCAATAAAAGTAAATCTTAAATCTCAAACGTGTCTGCAGTGTAGACATGAGGAGCCAATCAGCAGAGGACAGAAAGGTTTGACATACAGGAGCAGAAATACAGAATGTTTCTCTGACCCTGCTTGTCCCCTCACCTCTCTGCCCAAGCGCGTAGCCTCACGTCTCTCTCTCTCTCTCTCTCTCTCTCCATCGCAGGCACGTTTACATGTTATTTAATTAATATAATGTTTTTACACAGGAACACTTCAATGATGAAACCTCAATGTGTTCGAGCGCTTTATTGAAAAGTTTGACCTGATGTGAGAAGTAGCACTTTATAGGAAATATTAGATGAATATTAATTATTAACGGATATAAAACATGAAAATCTTTTGTTCAGTGAGACAGAGTCTGTCAGAGATCCTTCAGCAGGAAACGTCTCTGAGTTTGAATCTGTCTAACAAGAGAACATGTTTGATTGTAATAGATCATTTCACTTTTACTTAATATCTAAAGACACGTTCAACATAAATGTCATAAAACTTCAGAAGGAAACAGGAAGTAAAGTTTTTGACACTCAGCAGGTCGAGGCATCTCTGATAAATACAAAGTGCCAAATGATCATGAAGGGCGACAAAAAATAGTGTGTGTGTGTGTGTGTGTGTGTGTGTGTGTGTGTGTGTGTGTATCTGCGTGTGTGTGTGTGCGCGCGCATGTTGTGTGTGTGTGTGTGTGTAGCTGCGTGTGTGTGTGTGTGTGTGTGTGTGTGTGTGTGTGTGTCCTCTGTACGACCAGGTCGTGTCACCTGGACTATCACGAGTCACAGAGGAAACACAGCAGAACAACAGAAGATGAAAACATCACCATCATGGCTACAGGTCAGATCGTACAGGAAGGGAGTAGCTGCTGTTTCCCATTCATTCCTTCAGAATAAAACAATGGTCTAAAGTAAAAGTCATGAGCAAAAGCAAAGAGATGGAAAACATTTCAGCTTTGCTCCATGAACAGATAAAAGACGACAGCAGCGTTCAGAAACAGCAGAATCAGGTTTGAACGAGTCACAGGAATTTGAACCAACAGCAGCGCCAGAGTGTAAATAAACCTAACGAGACATCTGACACGTTTATTTCAACACATGATTTTCAACAGTGGTAAGTAAGGAGGACCATCAAATCAAGCTAGCTGTTTCCTGGTCATTATGCTAAGCTACGTGTTTCCTCTTCCTGTTCCTTCAACAAACAGGAAGAGAGTTGAGTGTCTTCAAACTAGAGCTCCAGATGTGATCAGGGAAGTTCATAAATCTGAGTGACTGAAAGTTGCAAAACGTTTTGGAGTTACTCTGCAGATTGCTTCAGAACAGCACGGTGTTATCAGCGTAGAGGTAGGTACTAAACACTAGAGCTTTCACAGGGTGTGTGGAGACGGGATCAACATAGTGTAAGCTGCTGTGTGTCACTAGCTGCTCTTTAACTGTTGGAGAACATTTTCATCTGCTGCTGCTGCTGGTTGAACAGATGGACTTCCTGTGACTGATGGCGGCTGTAGACGCTGCTGCCGTGTCACGCCTGTAGGTCACCACTGTGACGATTTAAAGGACAAGTCCAGCAGGAGGCACAATGTTCTGCTCATTACCTTTAACGACACCCGACGCTTCAATACTTTGATACTATGTTTACAAATATACAATCTTTGTTAATGATCGACAGCATCAAAGTATTTAAACAACGCCTTCTTTGTCTTGGCGGGTGTACGAGAAGGTGAATCCATCCTGGCTCCTCCCCCTCGTCCTCGCTGATTGTCAACCCCTCTCTTCTTTCTGGCTCCTCCCCCTCCCCCTCGCTGATTGTCAACCCCTCTTCTTTCTGGCTCCTCCCCCTCGCTGATTGTCAACCCCTCTTCTTTCTGGCTCCTCCCCCTCGCTGATTGTCAACCCCTCTTCTTTCTGGCTCCTCCCCCTCGCCTTAATAAGGTCACTTTTTGGTCTGTTAAACTTTCGAGTTATAAAAATGTATTATTATTGTTATTATTATGAGAGAATCTACATATGGTTAATTAAGTCTTTCCTGACTGTCGGGGTTCAGCGACGTGCTAAAATGCACTCTAGTAGTCTGAACGGTAGGTCTGGAGTTTGAACCAATCACCTTTAGGTTTGAGCTCTTATCATCCCACAGTGATGCTCAAACTTTCAGGATCACTCACAATGATGGGACCCAGAGAGCAGAGCTGTGATTGGCTGGATTTGTCCTTTAAGCTGCATGTTGATGGACACATGAGAGTGAGCAGCTTTAGCACAGCGCCTCCTTGTGTCAGAGTGTCTGCACGGCAGCCGCGCACCTCCTCATCTGTCCACCAACACCAGAGAGCCAAGCTCTCCTCTGATTGGCTGGCTGGGTCTCTTACCGGTCTCTGAGGTCCAATGGGCTCTGACTCTCTCCGGCGGGGGCGTCCTGATGGTAGCGAGTGACACGGTGACTGGGCGGGGCTTCCTCCGCTCCTCCTTGACGCCTCCTCCTCCGTTAGCGTTAGCATCCCTCGGCTGCTCTCCCTGGTGTGAGTCTTTGGTCGGACCACCAGCTCGCCTCCTGCAGGATAATAAAAGTTTCATTTGTATTTTCAGATGCTAACCTGTTTGACTTTCAGTATCTCATCAGTATGATGACAAAATGATCTGATACTTCAGACCTTTAAATGTCAGCTCTTACCTCCCGCTCTGAGCCTTCTCCTCTCCTCCTGCTCCTCCAGGGGGCGGAGCTCCTCAGGCTCTTCGTCTGTGGTTCCTGACGTTGTCGGTTGGAAGTCTCGAAGCTCCGTCTCTTTGTCGATGATCACCCACTCTTTGCTGTCAAAGTCCTCCTCCTCGGCCAGCGGGACGGAGCGAATAAAGGCGTTGCTGTGCGCTTCCTGGTCCACTGACGCCACTGACACTTCCTGCCGGCCGCTGACCTGACGATCACCACGGCAACCAGGGTCAACAGACAGCATCTGAGCGGGCTGTGAGGAATAAACGTGCCGAGAAGGAGAGCCAAGGATGTCCATTCTCGACCTGTGGGACATGCAGGGAAACATTTAGAGGCCTGAAGACTAGACGGACTGCAAGTCGACAGACACTCGACAAATTGCTTTTGGTTCAAATTCATCAGGCCAAACGAGCCCAGACTAGTGAAAGTCCATGTTTCAGGTCATTAAAGAACAAGCTCGAGGTTTTTCAGAAGATCTAAAGTCTATTTGGCAAGTCCAAGTCAGGCTTTTAGTCAGACTAGATAAGACCGAGTCAACTCTGAAGTTTGAGGTGTTCAGTCAATTTAAAAGTCTTCGTAAAGTCGGGGCGCTGGTGGCGCAGGGGTTAGTGCGCGCGTCCCATGTATGGAAGCTGTAGTCTTCCAAGCGGGCAGCCCAGGTTCGAATCCAGCCTGTGGCTCCTTTCCCACATGTGATTCCCCACTCTCTCTCTCTCCCTGATTTCTGACTCTATCCACTGTTCCAATAAAGGCCCAAAAAGTCAAAAAAAAAATCTTTAAAAAAAAAAAAAAAAAGTCTTTGTAAAGTCAATAAATAATGGTTCAAATAGGAGTCCAAGTCTGAAAGCAAGAAAGGTTCAAGTCAGGTCTCAAGTCCACCAGAAATCACAGGTCTCTAAAAGGAAATCTCAAGATGGATAAACTTGGATCAAGCCCATTGAAATAAGAGCAAGTTTCAGGCCAAGTCGAGCCACAAGTCTTCAAGTCAAGAAGGCAAAGAAAAGGGGGTCGAGTCTCAATCAAGTTACAAGTTGATTCCCAATTCACAAAGGTCCAAAGTCCCAGTTAGATCACAAAGAAGAGTCACATCAGGTCTTAAGCCAGGACAGGTTACAAGTCAGTCTGGAAAGATCAAGTCAATCCTGAGGCACAGTCCACGCCAAGTCAGTTAAGACGAAAGCTGTTGAGGTCCGAGTCAGGTTTAAGTCATTTAAGACAAAATCAAGTCAATGTTTCTGAGGTAAAGCATGCGTCAAGACATGAGTCAAGTCAATAAGTACAAGTCAAAGAGAGTCTCACATAAATAAGGGAAACAACAAGGCTTGTCTGGGGAAGCTTCAGTGAGTCAGTAAAGACCTCTGAGGTTAAACCAGAGTCTCAAGTCATATTCAAAAATCCACGGCTAAAGAGCAAGAAGCAAAACCAAAACCATGCCACACATCTTGTTTCAGGGAAGTATCAAGAGAAAGCTGTCAGGTGTTTCCGTCACCTCTGTCCATATCCGTCGACTCGGCCATCAGCAGCAGAAAGACGGTCAGATTCGGGGCTGTTGACTCGGCGGTAGCGTAACGACCGACCCTGACCTGTGGGCGACTCTGGGGCTCCTCCTCGAACCGGTGACGCTGGACACGCCCCCCGACCTGACTCCTCCTCCTGAGTGCCCTGAGCAGGGATATTACAGTGAAAGATCATGTAAATACTCGAGTAAAGAACAGGTACCAGGTGCTCAGGTCACAAGTCACACCTTGTTCAGGCTGATCCTGAGTCTGTTGCGGTTGAAGTCCGTGTCCTCCCAGGTCTCTCCCGTCTCCCCGACATGCTGGGCACTCGTCTCCCCGGGGGGGCGGCTGGGTGGGGCGGGTGGGGCGTTCTCCTGGTCACTCAGGTGTTCATCCTGCAGAACGTCGTCGGTGTTCTCCCGCTGAAGATCTCCAGGAATGGGCGTCACGATGGCTCTGTTTACAGAGAACAAATGATGATGTTTCACAGATCTGATCTTGAAAACATTTAAACATTATATTATTGTAGAACCCGATACAATCTATCTATATATATCTATATTTACTGTTTTGATCCCTCAGTTATCAAACATTTGTGGAAAAGATTTATAATAAAGACAAGATGGTCACTCAGCTGGAGAGTAACTGAGCATGTACGTTTACATGATTAATCGGTCAGGCTCTATATTACATTATTAATTATATTATTGTATAAATGATACACCTCCACATCACAGAGGAATAACAATCATCTTTGTCCTTTTTGGCTTCACAGGGCATAAAGCCGCTCTCAAACAGCTCACGGATTGGCTCTTACCCAACCATGGCGGCAGTGGGTCGGGTGTTGTGCTGTGGTTGTGTGGAGGCACTGGTTGACAGCGTGACATCACCTCCTCCCTTCTCCCAGTCAAAAGGCTCGTTCTCTGTGATGATTCGCTCCTTCATGCTGTTCTCAAACACCGACATGAGCAGCTGGACAAACACACAAAGCACACAGGTGAAGTCCAGGTGTACACTCTGAAGCATACAGGTGAATCTAAAGTCCAGGTGTAGACTCTGAAGCACACAGGTGAATCTAAAGTCCAGGTGTACACCCTGAAGCATACGGGTGAATCTAAAGTCCAGGTGTACACCCTGAAGCACACGGGTGAATCTAAAGTCCAGGTGTACACCCTGAAGCACACGGGTGAATCTAAAGTCCAGGTGTAGACTCTGAAGCACACGGGTGAATCTAAAGTCCAGGTGTAGACTCTGAAGCACACAGGTGAATCTAAAGTCCAGGTGTACACTCTGAAGCACACGGGTGAATCTAAAGTCCAGGTGTACACCCTGAAGCACACGGGTGAATCTAAAGTCCAGGTGTACACCCTGAAGCATACAGGTGAATCTAAAGTCCAGGTTACACCCTGAAGCACACAGGTGAATCTAAAGTCCAGGTTACACCCTGAAGCACACAGGTGAATCTAAAGTCCAGGTTACACCCTGAAGCATACAGGTGAATCTAAAGTCCAGGTGTACACCCTGAAGCATACAGGTGAATCTAAAGTCCAGGTTACACCCTGAAGCACACAGGTGAATCTAAAGTCCAGGTTACACCCTGAAGCATACAGGTGAATCTAAAGTCCAGGTTACACCCTGAAGCATACAGGTGAATCTAAAGTCCAGGTTACACCCTGAAGCATACAGGTGAATCTAAAGTCCAGGTTACACCCTGAAGCATACAGGTGAATCTAAAGTCCAGGTTACACCCTGAAGCATACAGGTGAATCTAAAGTCCAGGTGTACACCCTGAAGCATACAGGTGAATCTAAAGTCCAGGTTACACCCTGAAGCACACAGGTGAATCTAAAGTCCAGGTTACACCCTGAAGCACACGGGTGAATCTAAAGTCCAGGTTACACCCTGAAGCACACGGGTGAATCTAAAGTCCAGGTTACACCCTGAAGCACACAGGTGAATCTAAAGTCCAGGTTACACCCTGAAGCACACAGGTGAATCTAAAGTCCAGGTTACACCCTGAAGCACACGGGTGAATCTAAAGTCCAGGTGTACACCCTGAAGCATACAGGTGAATCTAAAGTCCAGGTGTACACCCTGAAGCACACAGGTGGGTTCATGGTGTGTACCTGGTAGTCTGGTTTGGTGTAGTAGTCCAGGGCCAGAACGTGGTCCAGGAAGATATTAAACTCTGAAGGCATGTGTTTGAGCAGCATCCGATGGTCGTAACGCTCTTTAATCTGACCCACTTGTTCCTGCAGAGAACAACACAAATCTGTTGAAGTGGCTGAGAAAGGATAACTGATATTTAACAATGACTGAGCTTAACATGTGGCTAACAGAGTTCATCACTCTCTTTTAGTATCTTTTATTTTACTTTACTTTAAGATGATGTCTCATATTCAATGAGCCATGGGACCCAAAAGTACCAAAACGTATTCCAACTTCAGATCATATTTTAGCGATGTTTGAACAAATATGTTTACAACGATTCTGTTTGAAATGTTAGCAATGTATTTGTGCAATTCAGAATGTGTGCAGGATATTTAATTTTGAATATTAAAAGAAAAGACATGACCCAACGCTGGGTGTTTCTAATTATGTCGCTGTGGTATACTGAAACAAGTATTCATGTAGTGGTATGGAAGTTTAAAAATCTGTTATGTTGACAACATTCGTCTTTACAGATAAACCTGATGAGAAATATGTGGTAAAACCAAAACAAAAGGATCTAAAACAGGCTCAAAGGCTCCAAGAGATTCTGTGAACCTTCACAGTTAAATTTTCTCCGTCTTGGAGAAAGCTGTGGATTTACTTAAAAACGGAGTCTTACCTTGTCTTTGATTTTTCGCCAAGGCAACTGTCCAACAGCAAACTCCACCAACATGTAAAACAATGACCACAGGTCGTCATGGCGACCCATTTCCTGTAAAAACACAACAGTAACAGTGTTTTCTAATCATCGATTATTATTGTGCTGTTAAAGGTCCCATATTATGATGCTTTTTCTGGTTTTATATGCTCTTTAGTGTGTTTTCCAAGTGTCCTGTGCATGTCCTCCTGTTAGCTGTAGCATTAGCTGCATGTAACGCTCGGTTCTAGCCCCCCTCAATAAAAATGTGTCAGTCCGACGTCATTGTCAGTGTGAGATCACTGATCTAAGCCCATTGGCTCGTTGTGGCCCTGCAGCTCATGTTGAAATTTTCGAGACGCGTGCTGAGCAACTGACTAATAACGACAGAGCGGATCGGCAGACCAATCAAAGCAGACTTGGCCCACGTGGGGTCTAACAGTGTGGGCTCAGCAGAGCGTAGCTGACGGACTCAGAGCGTAGAGGGAGCAAGAAGGAGCAGTACATGAAAACAGACACTTTTTTCGGACTAGCTATTGCGAACGTACAAAAGTAGGAACATAGATTAAATATACGAACCCCAAAAAGGGCAGAATATGGACTCTTTAAGAACTAAACAATCCTTCTACCATTTGACACCCCCCTTAAAGTGAAGATAAAACACATAGAGCGCCCCCTTCTGACTGGCTGCAGATCATAAACTGGAGGTTGGCATGTGTCTTGCAGAGGCACCACCGTGATCATCCATCATTTCAACAACAGCAGCGTTCTTCACATACTTCATACAGAAAACACTGACCTTGTTTTTATGAGCGTTGACTGAAGCGTAGCGGACCGTCCCTCTGAAACCAGCCACAGTCCTCGGCTGAACACAGGAGGAGGAAAACTTAGTCACAAAAACTGGCTTCCTACAGCTCGACGCCATTCTCATCTCTACGCTATACACTGCTGCTCCAACCATTCAAACAGAATAATACACATAACTTTAAATATACACGCTGTTAAATAAAGCAGAACGTCTCCTCTGCTGATTAAGCTTCTCTGTCTGAGATCATCTCATATCAGCTGTTTCTGTGGACCAGCGAGGGCCGGGTTTCTTCTCATCATAATGAAACACGCTGCTTAAATCTACTTCAACTGAGACTGTTGTCGCATGCTCATTGGGCTGCAGCAAAGGCCACTAAAAAGATTGAATTGTTCTAAGTTTGTGACAACATTACAGAAAGGATCCCTACAGAGAGAGACCCTTTTGTTACAGAGGAAATCCCCGAGCTCTTACCAAAAAGGTCTCTGTGATGTTGTTAGACTTTTTATAAATTAAAAGATATAACTTTAAGTAGTGTTTCTTCCAGCAGAATTAGCAGACACTAATTAAGGCGAAAACGTTGGACAACTTGTGGTACTGCTATTGTTGCCCTTGTTTGTTTTCTGCAGCCATATTGGATGCAAATTGAATTTGCGTGTAAACCACAAGTGGCTCAGATATGAACTGTGCTGCATTTGTTTCTCTTTCTCATTACTCTGTGATCATGAAAACAGCCACATGATAGTCACACTTAAACTTGCAGTCCAATCTGAAGCATGATGTGGGGTCATGCTGCTGGAGTCAGAGTAAATTAAAACAAGCAAATAAAAACAAAAACAGAATTATGAGCAGTGGGTCACAGTGCAGCCACACAGCCGACGTCTTCTCCAGTAAACACAAAGAGTCATAAACGGGTGTTTATGCTGATGTCAATGTGTGAGAGCAGAACAGAACGACATGAAAAGTTCTGTTTTTTAGGGCCTGTGTCCAAAAAACCTTTTCATTACCTTAATATCAGCTTCTCACTGCTGATGACTGTTGGTAGGTTTTGAAAAATCTAACAAGATTCTTCCCTCTGTAGTGAACATTAAGTCTATTATCAAAGCTTTCTTTGTTTAGTTTTTGATTTTATTCAAAGGAATATCCCTAAGAAAGAATGAAAATAATGTAAATTAATCATGACCTGGCATTAGCAGCAGCTCTACACCTGAATCTTTACCCTCGAAAAAGATGAGTCATTTAAGTATCTCGTCCACCATTGTTGTTGACATAGCTGATATCGGAAGCACCACCTCTTCTTCATTTTGATTGGCTGGTGTGGGAGAAGTGACATTGATGGGAGAGCACTTAAGAGTGCAGGGACAAAAACAGCTGACAATAAGGATGTTTTTGGATGCTGTTTGAAATCAAGCGTTACACCTTCACTTTAGATGATACATCTGTATTTACTTTTACATCTAAAGTACATCTTTATGCTGATGATACAGCTGTATTTACCTCTACATCTAAAGTACATCTTTATGCTGATGATACTCTGTATTTACTTCTAAATCTAAAGTATATCTTTATGCAGATGATACTCTGTATTTACTTCAAAATCTAAAGTAAATCTTTATGCTGATGATACAGCTGTATTTACTTCTAAATCTAAAGTACATCTTTATGCTGATGATACTCTGTATTTACTTCTAAATCTAAAGTACATCTTTATGCAAATGATAAAGTTGTATTTACTTCTAAATCTAAAGTACATATTTATGCTGATGATACTCTGTATTTACTTCTAAATCTGAAGTATATCTTTATGCAGATGATACTCTGTATTTACTTCAAAATCTAAAGTACATCTTTATGCTGATGATACTCTGTACTTACTTCTAAATCTAAAGTATATCTTTATGCAGATGATACTCTGTATTTACTTCAAAATCTAAAGTACATCTTTATGCTGATGATACTCTGTATTTACTTCTACATATAAGGTACATCTTTATGCAGATGACACAGCTGTATTTACTTCTACACCTAAAGTAAATATTTATGCAGATGATACAGCTGTATTTACCCTTACATACCCTTACAAGTACTTTTTTTATGTCCATTTATTGTTAACTTTTTAAGTTAACAACGTTACTGAATGTGAAAAAAAAGATTTTTCGTGTACCTTTTTGGTTGTATTGTTCACTCAGCGTAGTGTAAAGGATAGTTTTTGTTTGTTCTGTTAGCTTTTGATGCTACAGTAACTTCCTGTTGTACTCTGATGTACTCATTACTGTAAATAAGGGGAATCTGTAAAACAAACCTTATAACGGGGGAGAATGCTAGAGAATAAATATATGAGTGACATGCTGTAATCATGTGTTCACAGTTTTGTTCAGTCTATACATTACTAAACTTCAGGAGGTGGCTGGTGATGCGGCTGTGACCACTCTGTTGCTATAGAAATCACTCACATCCCTGGGTAACCATGGAGATGATGAAGAAACGGGAGACATGCACGTCAAAATCATAAGTCCAAAGGAACTGTAAGAAAAACAAAAACAACACTGAAACATAAAATGATGAAAATAACACAGAAATAAAAAAGCAACGAGACTTCACAGAACTAAAAATAATCGATCGTTTGGAGCTGACTGATGATCGGGAATCAAAACAGACTGAACATCATGCAGACTGTCAGAGGGAACTCTATCCTTTCTAAATATTCAACACAGCAATAATGTCTTCAAATGGAGATTTATATTAAAAAGCTGGAGGTTTTAAAAGTTTTGAAGTTTTCATGATGAAACTACAAATATGGAGTCTGATTCCTGCAGAGAGAGAGAGTGAGGTTTGTGAGAGAAAACTGATGTGCAGTGATCAGAAGAAGCTTTTTTACTCGGTCCACATGATTTATATATCAGCAGCTAACATGCTAACAGCTGATCCTACACACAAACACACACACACACACACACACACATACATAAACACACAGACACACAAACAGAGACAAACACACACACACACACACACACACACACAAATCCTGACTGTAACTGTCAGATATAATTTTGTTGAGAGGACTTCCTGTTTAGCCCATGTGATGATGTCACTGTGAGAAGGAGAGATAGAGAGGGAGAGAAGGGAGGGCAGCAGTCCTCTCACATGATTGGACAGAAGCTGACTCAGCTGTAGGGAGAGAGAGCAAGAGAGTGGCGTCTCGCCCACTGATGCATGAAGGAGCATCAAATATTCATCTCACTGCTGCAACAGAAACAAGACTGCAGGATGAGAAGGAGGAGGAGGAGGAAGAGGAAGGAAAGCAAAAGAAGGGTAGAACAGGCAAAGAGGAGGAGAACGATGAGAAAGGACGACGAAGAGAAGATGAGAGGCAAGCTGGGAGGAAAGGAGGAGGGAAAAGAAGGACATGAGGAGGTGGGGTTAAGAGAAATGTGAAGAAGCTCACGTCCTCACTGACTTAAAAATAGCTCAGACTGATAGAGACACAACGAATGAATGAGAGAGAGACATAGAGAGAAAGAGAGGGAGAGAGAGAGACGTAGAGATAGAGACATAGAGAGAAAGAGAGGGAGAGAGAGAGACGTAGAGAGACATAGAGAGAAAGAGAGGGAGAGAGAGAGACGTAGAGATAGAGAAAGAGAAAGAGAGAGAGAAAGAGGGAGAGAGAGAACTACAAAACCAGCCGACCTGATGTTGACCAATCACAACATCTTGAGCTGTTTCAGGATGATCATCCTTGAAAACGTCCTCAGGCTGCTTTAACATAATCGTCAATAACACACACACACACACACACACACACACACACACACACACACACACACACACACACACACACACACACACACACACACACACACACACACACACACACACACACACACACACACACACACACACACACACACACACACACACACACACACACACACACACACACACACACACACACACACACACTCCTCTGACAGACTCTCGTGCTGCATTGCAGTAAACACACCCCATCTGTCTGACGCGTTTTATATTTTTAAGTTTTTCATTCGTGCTATTTTTAGGCCGCTAAAGAAGAAAAGTAGCGTCACTATGGCCAAGTGGCGTAAGTACGGGCCGTAGCCATCAAAACGTTCAGTCCAGGTTCAAATCCCACCAATGGTTATTTTAACGCATGTCATTCCCCACTCACTCTCTCTCTCTCTGGTTTCTAACCCTGTCTCTACAATAACAACAAACCTTCTAGAAACTGAAGAGGCGTTTTTTTAAAGCGTAAACGGAATAGTTCGAAGACACGTGCTTAGAGATGTTTGTATGGAAGACCATTCCCGCCAAAAACAACAAGTGAGAAACTAAAAGAAATTAAACAGTTGAAAAAAACACTGAAGTCTTTGAAAGAGTTTCAGGGTGGGCACGTCCATGAAAGACCTTCAGGGTGGGTGTGTCCTTGAAAGACCTTCAGGGTGGGTGTGTCCTTGAAAGACCTTCAGGGTGGGTGTGTCCTTGAAAGACCTTCAAGGTGGGTGTGTCCTTGAAAGAGCTGCGTGACGTCAGGTTCTGGCCAAAGTTGTCATGACATCTCGTTCAGAGCAGCAGGAAACCACGTCTGAGGATCACGCCAACATGTATGTCATGTTGTAAGCTCATAGGTATTTAAATATGGATCAGCAGAATAGAGCTCCTTTAATAACGGAAAGATACTTTATTGATCCCGAGGAGAATTCAAAGCATCCAGTAGCAGTAAAGACAGATGACTGGATTCTGAAATGATTAAACATCTCTGGTTATTTAGTTTCACTATGTGTAAATCTAAATCGTGTTGGTGGCAGGACTGGTCTTCCCTACAGCGACAGGTTAACATTAAACGTTGTTGTTTCACACTCGTCGTTTCTGGATGACGTTTCTTACCGGTCGGACCTCCCCCGTCGTGTTGGTGTATTGTCGGGCCAGACCAAAGTCCAGCATGTAGCACTTCCTGTAGGTGGAGGGAAGCCGGCCCATTGCAAAGTTTGACTGAAGGAACGGAAAACAGAATCGTTACAGGACGGAGGAGGAAAAGGAGGAGGACTGTGTATGGAGCCCTGTGGAACACCAAACTTTATATGTATGGAAAAAACATTGGGCCTGTGTCCATTGATGGCATTCATTGAGTGCTGGCAGTGCTCATACCTCATTTCATTTCTCACCAGCACTAACCCTGCTAGGGTAAAAAGGACGTCTTACAGTCACCACGAGGTGTGTTTTAAGCAAATATTTGTTTATATTCAAGGAAGTTCCAACAAGCACCTTTACACCTGAAATTGTTCCCTTGAAAGGATGAGTCTGATTAGTTTTTCCTCCTTTGTTGTTGACAGAGCTGATATCAGAGGTCCCGCCCCTTCTTGATTTTGATTGGTCAGTGAGAGAAGAGACAAAACAGCTGATGTCTAGTAGATTTTGCACTCAACACTGAAGACACTGAAATGCAATGGTTTGTTTTGAAATGGGCCCTGCCAGCACAAAAAGAAAAAAGAAAGCACAGGCCCCATTTTAATTCTACAACAATGACTTGAATGTGATATCCAAAGAAGCCTGCTGTACGCCAATTATACAAAAGTATATCAAAATGTGTATCAATTACTAATTAAATACAGCGTGCATCATTTGATATCACATTCACGTCACTGATGTCCTAATATGCAGCCCTGTGGAACACCAAACTTTATTTGGCTTAGCAAGTTAGTTCCATTAGAAATTGTTTCCTGTACATAATTTTATCACATATTGTGATGTACAGGGCCAAAAGCCATTAAAGAGTAATCATTGTCTAAAACTATGAAATGACATCCTTCAGGAACAAGTTAAAGAGCTGAATCTCATGCTATCTTTAAAAACAATGAAACCGGGCTGAGGTTTGGCGGATGTTGTCGTACTGGTTTGATGTCGCGGTGCAGGAAGCCCACTGAGTGGATGGCCTCGATGGACTCCAGGATCTGCTTCCCGAGCCGCAGAGTGGTGCTCATCGTGAAGGTTCCTCTGGGCTGACTCCTCCGCAGATCAGCCAGGTTACGACCCTGCAGCAACACACATGGTCGCTTAGCAACAACATAAAGGGGAAGTAAACCAGCTGCCATCACTGTGTTGACGCTACACTTTTATACTTGGAGTTCTCAGGATCAAATTCTGACAAATGTTTTTATTTTAGTGTGTAGCTAACGTCTCTCGGACTCACCTGAAGCTGCATGACCACGTAGTTGAATTTGTCGTTTCTCCCACAGCCAATGAACTTACAGACGTGGTTTTTACCTGAAATGGAAGAAGAAAGGAGAACTTATTTTTACAGATACTACTTCTGATGTTTCACCCTGGGAAACTTGCACCTCTAAAAGTGAGGCAGGTTTAGATGCAGGACTTCTTTCATGTTTAAGGTGGCCATGGTATTACACCGGGCTTAAGGCAGGACAAAGACTAGTGTTTCAAGTTTAAATGAGGGTTAAAGTTGTCTTACCCTGCAGCTTCTTGAGCACCGCCACCTCCATCTTCAGCACCTGTTTGGGCTGCTGGGCCGACTCCACCTTCAGCGCCACATTCTCCCGCGTCAGCAGGTCCAAGGCCTCGTAGATCTCCCCGAACCCGCCCCCACCGATCTTCTTCAGCTGGAGGTCAAGACGCAGAATAGACTCTGGATCAGTACAGTCTGATGATCTCTGAGTCACAGTACAACTACCAGAGTCTCACTTTAGCACATCCTAAAAGTCTAACCCTTCCTCAGGTTTCCGCCCAGAAAAGTCAGATAATACACGTCATGGTAAAAAGATTACGGTGTTGGGAGAGAGGAAACAGGAAGTTTGTGTAAAAATAACGTAAATATTCTCTGAGATCTGAGAACCCTAACCCATGTACAGAAAGAGGAAAGAGCTGTCTTTGAATGTCCCATACTTGTAATAACTGCAGGCAAACTGGACACAGCCGGTTGTCGGCTGTAGTTTCAATCATAAACACGTTATTTTTCCATCTCTTTGTTTTTTTCTGCAATGATTAAATCTCATCTTAATTTTTCCTTCTCATCCGTTTCTCTTTTCTACAGTTTGTTCTTTTTGATTTAATCCTCTTCACTGTTTCCATCTTTTTTTACCTATTTCCCTCCATTTCCTCTTTCATCACCTCGTCCCCTTTAACCTTCACTTCCTCCTTCTTACCCTCCTTTTCTTTATTATTATTCTGTCTTTGTCCCTTTTCTCACAGTTTCTGTTTGCCGGCTGAACCTGTCAAAGTGTCTTCAAGCAGAACTCTGAACTCTGTGCACATGCATTATATGTGCTGGGTATATTGGTATGTGTGTATGTTGAACTTGGGCTGCTCAGTGGACACACTAAATTGATCAGCGAAGTGCAAAGAGCCTGCAGGCTGAATGCTGCAATCTGATTGGCTCAGGCAGGAGCTGCGTTATGTAACGTCTTATTTCAGGAACCAAAGCCGAGTTTTCTACATGTGTATAATACTCAAATATTACATATAGCCTTTAGCTATCAGTCACATGTATTTAAAAAGAACGCGTTAAGTGATTAATTTCATTTTCATACAGATCAACATTATTAACACAGGACATTCATGTCTCCTGGTTTTCTTTTCCCTGAAAAAGACTCAAAAGCTTGTATGTTTAACTTTATGTCCCTGCATGCACATCAGAACGGTTCCACCAGGATGCTTTCAGAGAGGAATCCATGATAAAAGTGATGCTCTTTAAACAGTCAGTGAGTTTACTGTGTTTTACAGATCCATGTGTCTCTCAGTTTAACTTTTCAGTGACCATAAATCCAAACATAAAATAAAACTACTGACAGAACAGATGTCAGGGGATATTATGTATAAGATTCTTGTAAGGGATCTTTTGAAAGGCTTTTGGCAGGTTTTAAGCCTCCTGACAAACCATTACACCCAAGATGGTGATGGAGATGAGGATGGGAATAAAGGAGGGGGGGAGGTGGGGTTTTGGATGTTTTGGATGTTTTGGAGGTGGGGATTATAGGGATGAAGATGGAGGTGGGGATGGGTAATAATAATAATTATAATAATAATAGTAATAATAGATTTATTCATATAGCGCTTTAAATCAAAGTGCTGTACAAAGCAATACAGTTAAAATACAGGAAAAACATACAGAGAAATCATGACTCATAATCAACAGTAAACAGATGGGTCTTCAACTTTGGTTTAAAAACCTCAACAGAACAAGCCTGCCTAATGTCCAGAGGTAACCTGTTCCAAAGTGTCGGTGCACTGAAAGAAAAAGCCCGCTCACTAACTGTCTTCTTTCTGACCTTTGGGACACTCAAAAGACCCGTCCCCTGAGAATGCAGGGCTCGGGCAGGCACATAGGGGTTCACCAGGTCGGTAAGATACAATGGTGCACTACCATCTAATATTTTAAAAGTTAGCAGCAGCACCTTAAAATCTGCTCTGGCATGAATAGGGAGCCAATGAAGAGACGCCAACACCGGGGTAATGTGTTCATATCTGCAGGCTCCGGTCAGAACACGAGCTGCAGCATTCTGAACCATCTGCAGACTTCGCAGACTTTTTTTTGGCAGACCCGACAGAAGGACATTACAATAATCCAGCCTAGATGACACGTCCTTAAATGACAAGATTGATCTGATCTTGGAGATGTTTCTCAGGTGGAAAAAAGCAACTCTGGTCACTTCCTTTATGTGTAATTCAAACGATAGTGTTTGATCGAAAAGCACACCAAGATTCTTAACTCGGTCTCTGCGATTGATTACACAATCATCGAGAGACAAAGTAATAGGATCAAAAAGATGACGCAGTTTTGCTGGTTCGATAAACATCATTTCTGTTTTAGCAGAATTAAGCAACAATATATATTTTTTGATAACCAGCTCTTTAACAGCTGCAAGACAGGCCTCAAGTTTAGCTGTATTTAAAGCGGGGGGACTTCCAGTGAGGCGCGAAGCAAGATGGCAGCACGGTACTGAGCGCTGACATAAACCCCTCTTTTTTAGAGTTAATTGGGGCTCATAGACGATATTAAAACTAGCCTGATTCAGAGAAGAGTTAACTAAAGACATGGCTTCGGAAAAAGAACAAAGCTCGACTAAGAAACTAGATTCCAGCAGACGAAACAAAGCTAGCGATTCACCCGAGGAATTAGCTTTGCTAATCAAACTAACAACAGAGATGGAATCTGTTCATGACACGACATGCTAAAGGACTCGCTTGAAAAAGCTCTCGGTCCTATAGAGAAGCATATGGAAGAAAATGGAAACATCCTCCGATCGTTAAAGGAACAATCAGACATTCATGCTAAGAAATTTGACACGGTCTTCAAAAAGATAGACGGCATGCAGGCTAGCTTGCGCAAAAACGAGAAAGACACATGTCTTGCAGAGGTGACTGAATTGCGGAGAAAGATCAACGACTTGGAAGATAGGTCCCAGAGAAACAATGTGCGGCTGGTTAACTTGCCGACAGGGGCGGAGTCGACGATCCGAGAGGCTATCTACAGAAGATGCTGCCTAAGAGCTCCCACAACACTTTGGTGGAAATAGATAGAGCTCATCGCATTTTCTCTAACAACACTTCGAGACCGCGGACTATGATCTTCAGGCTTCTATGCTACACCGACCGGCAGGTTATCCTGGAGGGCGCGAGGAAAGCCAAACCTACCCTCCCCGACGGCACTCCGCTGCAATTCTTCGCCGACTACAACCCCAGGACAACGCAGGAGCGGCAGGAATACAAGGGGATCCGCTCTAAACTCCAACAGAAGGGGATCGAATCATTCCTTATATATCCGGCGATTTTGAAAGTGAATCACAAGGGTATGAGGATGTCATCTAACTCGGCAGAGGAGGCGAAAGCAGCCCTGAAATCGTCGGTGCTGGAAAGTATGGAAGGCGACACGGAGCTGAGAGCATAGGCTATTCGGGAGGAGATGGAACTGTATTAAGGATTTTGACCAGCCGATATTCGAGATATAACGGACATGAGCAGGCTATGTCCTACAGGTGCTGTTTAATGTTTTTTCTCCTGATGGAAAATCGGTAAAGTACCTCTTTGTTTTTTTAAATAAGGAGCCAATTTGTTTTTCACTTCTGTGGGCGAGTTATAATGTGATGGCTCAGTTAACTTGTTAAGTTAATAAGGACAATGTGGTACTGGGATAGAAGTCCGACCAGAATATATATTTTGACTCCAAGGTGATTTTGAATACAAAATGTTATAGGATTGAAGGGGGTTAACTCAGGGTTCTGCCAACAACTCACATCGACAGGTTCAGGGCAACACAGACAAAGTTGAAAGTTTCAAGACTGTATCATTTAATGTTAGAGGACTAAATTCTCCCTACAAGCGATCAAAGATCTTGGATTTCTTACGCAGAAAGAAGATTGATATTGCAATGTTACAGGAAACACATCTTAAACCTAATGACGTTTCCAGGGTTCAAAATCGTTTCTATAAACCTGTGGTGGCATCAGCTGATGGTACGCGAACAATGAGTAATGATTTTAATGAGACGTAGCTTGAATGTATCAATTGATAAGACTGGCTCTGACAATAAAGGGCGTCTGGCATTTTGCTGTGTGTCCATTCAAGACAAAAAAGTTGCATTCGTTAGCCTATATGCCCCAACCATATTTAAGGCCGAATTCTTTCCCTCAATTACCTCACAACTATTGAAATTAGGTGACTGCCAACTGTATGTTGGTTCTGACATGAATGCTTTTGTGAATTCTAACCTCGATAAATCTTCCACAACTATATCAGGTTCTCAAGAAGCTGCATCCAAAGCACTTAATTTCTTTATATCAGACTTAAATCTAGTTGATGTGTGGAGGATATATAATCCATCTGCTAAAGACTATACCTTCTTTTCTACAAGACATAAAACCTTCTTGCGAATAGATTACATCCTTATATCCTCTGGTTTGCTGCCTTCGGTACAATTAGTAGAATTTTTGCCCCGACATTTATCGGAGCACAATCCAGTCATTTCCACTTTTAATTATGGTAATATAAAAAATAGGGCTACTAGATGGAGGTTCAACTCCACTCTTCTACAAAACAAGGAATTTATTTCACAATTAAGAACAGAACTGACTGAATTTATAGCTTTGAACAAAAATAGTGTCACAGATATGACAGTAGTTTGGGCATCCATCAAGGGCTTTATACGGAACGACGTATAAATGGTTTAGTTCCCACTTACATAAAAACTGGCTTCAAAAGGTTTCCGCACTAGAAGAACAATGTAAAATTTTGGAGAATGATCTTAAAAGTAGGCACACCGCAAAAGAGAACGGTCTCAAATTGAAACAAGTAGAACTGAATGATTTACTGAGACGTAGGGCAGAATATATGATACATATAACCAAACATAAGTATTATGCAGAAGGCAGTAGACCGAGCCGTCTTTTGGCACTATCTATAAAACAAGAAGAAGCTAAAAGGTCCATACCATCGATTAGATGTGCTAAACGTGGAGTCGTATCTTCAACAGAGGAAATAAATGAGACATTCAAGAATTATTTTAAAAACCTGTATACAGGTGGCTCAGTTCCTTCTGAAGAGGACTTCAATAGGTTTTTTAGTGGGTTGGACCTTCCTACATTGTCATTGGAAGACACCAAAAATCTAGACTCTCCTATTACATTGGATGAACTACTTAAAGCAGTCAAAATCACAAACAAGGGCCGTACGCCAGGTATAGATGGCGTACGGCCATGGATACCTGTGGAGCTTTACTTAGCAATTTGGGATATTATTGGACCAGTATGGTTAGAAACATTAAATTTTGCTACTGAAAAGGGCGCTTTCCATAGAGCTCTAAATACGGCCCTTATCACGGTTATACCCAAACCTGGCAAGGACCCCCTCGAGTGTCCCAATCATCGTCCAATCTCATTGATAAATTCTGACCTGAAGATATTTTCCAAGGCCCTAGCCAGTAGACTTGAGACGGTGGTTGAGAAAATAATTAGCCCAGATCAAACAGGCTTTATTAAGGGACGTCTCGCCTCTGATAATATTCGCCGGCTCCTACACATTCTGAGTGCAACACATAAAATCCCACCTGACTGTGGCCTGCTATTTCTGGATGCGGAAAAGGCATTTGATCGTCTTGAATGGCCTTACCTTTGGAGGGCTTTAAAAGAATTTAAATTTGGAGATAAATTTATCAATATGATCCAAACACTGTATGCTAACCCTACAGCGCGGGTATGTGTGGGAGGAGGCTTCTCTGATTTCTTTGACATAAAACAGGGCACGCGCCAGGGGGACCCTTTGTCCCCTTTGATGTTTAATTTATCCATAGAACCGCTGGCACAATTAATTAGATGCTGTCCACAATTCTCCCCTATTACGAGAGGTGCAACGTCGCACTCCATATCGCTATATGCGGACGACACATTAGTTGACATGGCAGATGTTCAACGGACTCTCTCCGTTGTTTTAGAAACACTGGAATCCTTTGGATATTTATCAGGATACAAGATTAAAATCAGCACTGACGCTGATAAATACTGATAAAGGTAGAGTGTCTCTCCCACCCCAGATTAAGGTGAGAAATTAGGTTCTTGGGTATCAAAATGAATGCTTCCCTATCAACTATAGCCAAAACAAATTACTCTTTAGTTTTGAAAAAAAATAGAGGAAGATATTAAAAGATGGAGACATCTGCCAGCATCAGTCCCAGCCAGTATATTGGTTATCAAAATGAACGTCTTACCCAGAGTTAATTTCTTTAGCTCAATGATCCCACTTGCACCTCCAACAGGATACTGGCAAAAACTGGACTCCTTATTACAATCCTACATTTGGAATGGTAAAAGACCCAGTATAAAGTGGTCAGCCCTTCAATTCAGAAAATCAGATGGAGTTTTAAAATGTATCACTGGGCATTTGTGTTGAGAAGTCTCAGTAGTTGGATGGAAGAAGATAAAAAGTCAGCTTGGAAGCAGGTGGAACAAGAGTTAATAGCGCCGATAAGATTAAAGGATTTTCTCCTTATAGGTATGTCTACCAAGAGGTGTGGTTTATATTATGGTCCGATTTTAACTCATATGCTACGGGTGTTTAAAGCAGCAGAAAAGTTCCTAAATTTTAAAAGTGTATGGTGTAAGTCATCTCCAGTATGGAACAATAATCACCTTCTAACTGGGGGAAAGTCATTCACCAATAAAAGCTGGGAGGATAAAGGTATTACGACTCTTCAAGATATTAATGGAGCAAATAATATCCGTAACTTTCAAGAGCTTGTCTCTCAATATGATATTGATAAGCACTCTCTTTTTTCTACTTCAGAGTAAGGTCAGCCTGTAAAGCCTACAAGGTTCCCTGGGGGTCAGATTTAAAACACCATCCTATTTTAAGTTGGATAAAGAGTGCCCTGAAACGGATAGTGTCATATATCTATGATAAATTAACCTCCATGAAATATATGTCCACGTCAGGAATGAAAGCTTGGGACAGGGATATATCCGGATTGGGACAAGAATTAGACTGAGATGCAATTTGGGTAAATGTTACTGGTGCTTCGAAAAAACCCAAATCATCAGTATATTCATTTGAAATTTTGTCATAGAGCATATCTCACACCGAGAATCAGACATCGAATGGGATTGGTACCTGACCCGTATTGTTCGTTCTGCTCCCAGGGAACAGTTGGCTCTTTTATGCATGTTGTATGGGAGTGTCCGGGGGTGTTAGATTTTTGGGGGAAGGTTATTCGTACACTTGGAAAGCTAATAGGGGTATAATTACCAATAGACCCTGCAGTACATCTGCTAAACGATGATTCCCGCCTTCCCCTTACGGAAAAAACACGCAAAGTCTGGCTGGCAGGCATGACTGCTGCTAAGAAGATTGTAGTCCAGCTTTGGAAACCACCTCATGATATTTCAAGGACTCACTGGCTTTGGAGCTTTTTGGACATTTCGTACCTGGAACTATCTTCAGCAAGAGTTAATGTTGTGCAACCTAACACAATTTTGTTATGGACAGATTTAATATCGAGCTTAAAGGATCTTCTAACTGAATAAGGATGTTATGTCTGTGTGTATTACTGTCATGTTGGCTGGTGGAGGGTGGTGGGGAGGGGGTAGAGGCATAGCTGGGTTTAACATTCAATAAATTCGCTAGACTGTTGTACTGCCTGTAATTTGATGGTGTTTCAATAAAAAATGAATGATAAAAAAAAAAAAGTTTAGCTGTATTGTACTTACTTCCTACACCTAATGGCATGTACAACTGCAAATCGTCAGCATAACAATGAAAAGCAATCCCAAAAGAATGCAATATCTGACCCAGTGGGGATAGGTCAAGTGAGAACAGCAATGGACCCAGTACAGACCCCTGTGGAACCCTGTGCCTAACAGCACAGGGCTCAGAGAGTATGTTGTCGTATAAAACACATTGAGATCTTTCTGACAGGTAGGATCTTAACCACTCCAGAACTTGTCCTGAGATGCAAAAATAGTTCTCAAGCCTATCCAGTAGAATACAGTGGTCCACCGTATCGAAAGCAGCGCTAATATCCAATAACAATAAAACACTGGTTGAGTCTAAATCTAAAGATAGTAGCAAATCATTCACCACTTTTGTAAGTGCTGTTTCTGTCAAATGATTTACCCGAAAAGCAGACTGAAATGGCTCAAATAGCTTATTTAGTGATAAATAATTTAGAACTTTTGACAAGAAAGCAAGGTTTGAAACAGGTCTATAGTTGGTCAGGGAGTCTGCATCCAAGCTAGGATTCAGTAAGGTTTTTACTAGGTGGGGATCATGGGGATATGAAGAAGGTGGGTATGTAGGTGGGGATCATGGGGATATGAAGAAGGTGGGTATGTAGGTAGGGATCATGGGAATATGAAGAAGGTGGAGACCATGGGAATATGAAGAAGGTGGGGATGTAGGTGGGGATCATGGGGATATGAAGAAGGTGGGGATGGGTATGTAGGTGGGGATCATGGGAATATGAAGAAGGTGGGGATCATGGGAATATGAAGAAGGTGGGTATGTAGGTGGGGATCATGGGGATATGAAGAAGGTGGGGATGGGTATGTAGGTGGGGATCATGGGGATATGAAGAAGGTGGGGATGGGTATGTAGGTGGGGATCATGGGAATATGAAGAAGGTGGGGATCATGGGAATATGAAGAAGGTGGGTATGTAGGTAGGGATCATGGGAATATGAAGAAGGTGGGGATCATGGGAATATGAAGAAGGTGGGGATGGGGAGAGAGGTGGAATTAGTGGCAGGGATAGAGATGGTGATAAAAGTTGTAACGTGGATGGAATTGGGATGGGGATGCGGATGGAGGTGGAGGGGGGGATGGAGGTGGAGGTGGGGATGTAGATGGGGATGGAGGTGGGGATGTAGATGGAGATGGGGATGGAGATGGAGGTGGGGATGGAGGTGGGGATGGAGATGGGGATGGAGGTGGGGATTGGGATGGAGATGGGGATGGAGGTGGAGATGGAGATGGAGGTGGGGATTGGGATGGAGATGGGGATGGAGGTGGGATGGAGATGGGGATGGAGGTGGGGATGTAGATGGGGATGGAGGTGGGGATGGAGATGGGGATGGAGGTGGGGATGGGGATGGGGACGGAGGTGGGGATGGAGGTGGGGATGGAGATGGGGATGGAGATGGGGATGGAGGTGGGGATGTAGATGGAGATGGGGATGGAGGCGGGGATGGAGGCGGGGATGGAGGTGGGGATGGAGGTGGGGATGGAGATGGAGGTGGAGATGGAGGTGGAGGTGGGGATTGGGATGGAGATGGAGATGGAGGTGGAGATGGAGATGGAGGTGGGGATTGGGATGGAGATGGGGATGGAGGTGGAGATGGAGATGGAGGTGGGGATTGGGATGGAGATGGGGATGGAGGTGGGGATGGAGGTGGGGATGGAGATGGGGATGGAGATGGGGATGGAGGTGGAGGTGGAGATGGAGATGGAGGTGGGGATGGAGATGGGGATGGAGATGGAGATGGGGATTGGGATGGAGATGGGGATGGAGGTGGAGATGGAGATGGAGGTGGGGATTGGGATGGAGATGGGGATGGAGGTGGGGATGGAGATGGAGGTGGGGATTGGGATGGAGATGGAGATGGAGGTGGAGATGGAGATGGAGGTGGGGATTGGGATGGAGATGGGGATGGAGGTGGAGATGGAGATGGAGGTGGGGATTGGGATGGAGATGGGGATGGAGGTGGGGATGGAGGTGGGGATGGAGATGGGGATGGAGATGGGGATGGAGATGGAGGTGGAGATGGAGATGGAGGTGGGGATGGAGATGGGGATGGAGATGGAGATGGGGATGGAGATGGGGATGGAGGTGGGGATGGAGATGGGGATGGAGATGGAGATGGGGATGGAGGTGGGGATGGAGATGGAGGTGGAGATGGAGATGGAGGTGGGGATTGGGATGGAGATGGGGATGGAGGTGGGGATGGAGGTGGGGATGGAGATGGGGATGGAGATGGGGATGGAGGTGGGGATGTAGATGGAGATGGGGATGGAGGCGGGGATGGAGGCGGGGATGGAGGTGGGGATGGAGGTGGGGATTGGGATGGAGATGGGGATGGAGGTGGAGATGGAGATGGAGGTGGGGATTGGGATGGAGATGGGGATGGAGGTGGGGATGGGGATGGGGATGGAGGTAGGGATGGAGGTGGGGATGGAGGTGGAAGGGGGTATGTAGTTGAAGGGTGGTTCCTGACTCACCACTTTCCATCGGTCTTTGACCATGCAGTTTGGCGGCAGGATGTCGGCCTGCTCGGACGTCCCGTTCATGTTGGCGTTGTCCTGGAGGCCGGGGACTAGGCACTGCATCTGCCAGCCAGACAGAACACGAGCAGCTCCCAACTTAAAAGAGCCATTTATCTGTGAGAGGGGGAGGGAGTGGGGAGGGAGGAGAGAGAGAGGAGGGGGGAGGCAGAGCGGTCTGTAAGCAAAAACATCATAATTGGTACTAGGGGGCTCCCAGTGTGACCACAGCCCTGGGACAGTCAGTATAACAACAGGCATTAAAGATGGCTGCTGCCATTAGAAGCCATTCTTCAGCTGGATCAGGCTACAGGCCGGTGGGGGGGGGGGGGATTGGTGGAGGAAGGGGGCGCAAGGTTGAGGGGGGGGGGGGTGATGGTATTTGCAGTAACTAGAGCAAATATCATGTGTGCAGAGGAAGCAGCTGGACACTCTGCTCTCAGCCGTCGACCTGATCACCAGAGACCTGAACAAGCTGGTTTTTAAACTAACAACCTTCAGCATGGCTCAGCTAGACCACCTGGCATGACCCCACCCATCTCATGGCTCAGCTAGAACACCTGGCATGACCCCACCCATCTCATGGCTCAGCTAGAACACCTGGCATGACCCCACCCATCTCTTAGGGGGTCAACTTAAAATACAAGGGACTGCTCTAAAAACTAAGATTACAACCACAAACTTTGTACCGTTCAATTTTCTGCAAGTAAAACATTTTAAAGGAATGAACCTGTCACATTGGGGGGTTGAGGCTACAAAAGTAGCTTAGCTTAGCTTAGCATTAATACTTGAAGCAGGGGAACATCTTGCCTAGTTCAAATGAGAGGTTTAGCCATAAAAAAAGATTTGCCTAGCTTTCAGTCTGAATACACCTTACCGCTAACCGATAACATGTTAGATCTGTTGCACTCTTCTAAGACACAAAACAAGTCCCTTAAAAAACCTGACTAATTAATTAAAAACGTTAGACATAAGTTTTAGTGTAGTTTAAGTACTCAGTGCGGGTGGGTGGATTTACTTTGCTTTTGGCAGACTAAATTCCTCAAAAAAAGTTTGGAAACCTTATTTCTGTCAATTATTTCGCTTTAATAACACTAATTGGTGTTGTATTTTATATAGTTGGAAAGCCTGATTAGTCACCTTTATAACGAGGAATAACTTGTTAGGATCGTGCATTCATGAAATGAGCAACACAGCTAAATGTGTGGGTAGCGCCCAAAAAACATGTGCCACAATCCCCTGCAATGTTATTCTGTTGGTTCACTCCTATTTTGAGTTGCTTGGTGGAATGGATGATTGCACTCTCCCACAGCAATAAGCTTTTTACACTTTATTCATTTAACACTGTCAGGGGCCTCAGTAGCGTGTGGAAGATCCATACGAGGCCACAACAGCTTGGCCTCTCCTCCTCATGCTGGTCACCAGCCTGGTCACCTTCCTCAACCATGAATTGTTGAAGGTCAACCAGCGTGGTTGTGTTGGTCACTCTAGCACGCCCAAGCTGTTAATCAGGTGCCAATCAGGTGTCAGTTATACACCTGTAACTGGCACACACCTGGCAGCACTTGAAGCTCAAAACAGGAGTGAATACCAACAGAAGAATATTGCAGGGGATTTTGGCACATTTCTTTGGGCGCTACCCACACATTTAGCTGTGTTGCACATTCCACGAATGCAGGATCCGTTTAGAAGCTATACCTCGTTGTACTGGTGACTAATCAGGCTTTTCAACAATATAAAATACAACACCAATTAGTATTATTAATACCGTTTCCAAACTTTTTTTGAGGAGTTTATTTACCTCTGCTTCTGGTCTTTATGCTAAGCTATGCTAACAAACTGCTAGTTGAATCTTCATGTTTACTGTACTTTGAAAAAGTATTGTTTCAATATGAAGACGCTGACCCTTCACGGAGAAAGATAAATGTAGCCAAATTTATTAAGAAAGCTGTCAAAAACACAATAGTTGTTATACGACACAATAGCTTGTTCACATCTGAGAATTTGTTCATCAGATTTCACATGATACTGCTGGTCAAAAGCAGGTCATTCTTTGCCGTGACTTCAGCCTGGCAGGTAATACACAATCCCGTGTATGGTACCTCTTCCAACAAACTGCATAAACTAAAATAGTTGGATTGAGATATCCCGCGTTGAGCAGTAATAGTTGAGGTTTAGAAACAGTTAAAGGTTCAGATGAGCTGACCATATTTTCCTTCTTTCCTGATAACGACTCAGATATCTAGGCTTGAGCACTGGCAAATAATGAACTTCTCTAACACTATGAGTATCTCTCTGATGCCACAAGGACCTCTTTGAGAGTACAGCCTAGTTTCCAACAAGCGGTCCAGTTTAGTTCCTAGGTACTGTATGCATTTATAGGTGTTTCCACTATCAAAATTTGGGAATGGCACCAAAACACCTGATCTGTACCGTTCTACTTTTTTGCTACCCTTCGGTAGGGGTACAATCTGAACCCATCAGACCTTTTATGGTGGCAATAGACACACAGCAGTCTGTTGATTGATATTGCCCAAGAGCCACAGGTCAAGAAAAAAGAAAACAAAATGCTGTACATTCCCAATTGTTGCCCTACGCTATTACGTAGCTGATGCCATCTTAATGTCCCACTACCAAATAAGGCGTAAACACGCAAGCAAGATCAGAGTTTACCGAACCAAACCAGACCAAACTGGAATGTACCTCTCTGACACTATGAGTATCTCTAACACTATGAGTATCTCTGACACTATGAGTATCTCTAACACTATGAGTATCTCTCTGACACTATGAGTATCTCTAACACTATGAGTATCTCTGACACTATGAGTATCTCTGACACTATGAATATCTCTAACAATATGAGTATCTCTAACACTATGAATATCTCTAACACTATGAGTATCTCTGACACTATGAGTATCTAACACTATGAGTATCTCTCTAACACTATGAGTATCTCTAACACTATGAGTATCTCTCTGACACTATGAGTATCTCTAACACTATGAGTATCTCTGACACTATGAGTATCTCTGACACTATGAGTATCTCTGACACTATGAATATCTCTAACACTATGAGTATCTCTAACACTATGAGTATCTAACACTATGAGTATCTCTGACACTATGAGTATCTCTAACACTATGAGTATCTCTCTGACACTATGAGTATCTCTAACACTATGAGTATCTCTGACACTATGAGTATCTCTAACACTATGAGTATCTCTGACACTATGAATATCTCTAACACTATGAGTATCTCTAACACTATGAGTATCTAACACTATGAGTATCTCTGACACTATGAGTATCTCTAACACTATGAGTATCTCTGACACTATGAGTATCTCTAACACTATGAGTATCTCTCTGACACTATGAGTATCTCTAACACTATGAGTATCTCTGACACTATGAGTATCTCTAACACTATGAGTATCTCTAACACTATGAGTATCTAACACTATGAGTATCTCTGACACTATGAGTATCTCTAACACTATGAGTATCTCTAACACTATGAGTATCTAACACTATGAGTATCTCTAACACTATGAGTATCTCTCTAACACTATGAGTATCTCTAACACTATGAGTATCTCTCTAACACTATGAGTATCTCTCTAACACTATGAGTATCTCTAACACTATGAGTATCTAACACTATGAGTATCTCTGACACTATGAGTATCTCTAACACTAGGAGTATCTCTAACACTATGAGTATCTAACACTATGAGTATCTAACACTATGAGTATCTCTAACACTATGAGTATCTCTGACACTATGAGTATCTCTAACACTATGAGTATCTCTGACACTATGAATATCTCTAACACTAGGAGTATCTCTAACACTATGAGTATCTAACACTATGAGTATCTCTGACACTATGAGTATCTCTAACACTATGAGTATCTATAACACTATGAGTATCTAACACTATGAGTATCTAACACTATGAGTACCTCTAACACTATGAGTACCTCTAACACTATGAGTATCTAACACTATGAGTATCTAACACTATGAGTATCTCTAACATTATGAGTATCTAACACTATGAGTATCTAACACTATGAGTATCTCTCTAACACTATGAGTATCTCTCTAACACTATGAGTATCTAACACTATGAGTATCTCTGACACTATGAGTATCTCTAACACTATGAGTATCTAACACTGAGTATCTCTGACACTATGAGTATCTCTAACACTATGAGTATCTCTAACACTATGAGTATCTAACACTATGAGTATCTCTCTAACACTATGAGTATCTAACACTATGAGTATCTAACACTATGAGTATCTAACACTATGAGTATCTCTCTAACACTATGAGTATCTAACACTATGAGTATCTAACACTATGAGTATCTCTGACACTATGAGTATCTCTAACACTATGAGTATCTCTAACACTATGAGTATCTAACACTATGAGTATCTAACACTATGAGTATCTAACACTATGAGTATCTCTAACACTATGAGTACCTCTAATACTATGAGTATCTCTAACACTATGAGTATCTCTCTAACACTATGAGTACCTCTAACACTATGAGTATCTCTAACACTATGAGTATCTCTCTAACACTATGAGTACCTCTAACACTATGAGTATCTCTAACACTATGAGTATCTCTCTAACACTATGAGTATCTAACACTGAGTATCTCTCTAACACTATGAGTATCTCTAACACTATGAGTATCTCTCTAACACTATCAGTATCTAACACTATGAGTATCTCTAACACTATGAGTATCTCTCTAACACTATGAGTACCTCTAACACTATGAGTATCTCTAACACTATGAGTATCTAACACTATGAGTATCTCTAACACTATGAGTATCTCTGACACTGAGTACCTCTAACACTATGAATATCTCTCTGACACTATGAATATCTCTAACACTATGAGTATCTCTAACACTATGAGTATCTCTGACACTATGAGTACCTCTAACACTATGAGTTTCTCTCTAACACTGAGTATCTCTAACACTATGAGTATCTCTGACACTGAGTACCTCTAACACTATGAGTATCTCTAACACTATGAGTACCTCTAACACTGAGTATCTCTGACACTATGAGTATCTCTAACACTATGAGTACCTCTAACACTGAGTATCTCTGACACTATGAGTATCTCTGACACTATGAGTATCTCTAACACTATGAGTATCTAACACTATGAATATCTCTAACACTATGAGTATCTCTAACACTACGAGTATCTCTAACACAATGAGTATCTCTAACACTGAGTACCTCTAACACTATGAGTATCTCTAACACTATGAATATCTCTAACACTGAGTATCTCTAACACTATGAGTATCTCTAACACTGAGTATCTCTAACACTATGAGTATCTCTAACACTGAGTATCTCTAACACTATGAGTATCTCTCTAACACTATGAGTATCTCTAACACTATGAGTATCTCTAACACTATGAGTACCTCTAACACTATGAGTATCTCTGACACTATGAGTATCTCTGACACTGAGTACCTCTAACACTATGAGTATCTCTAACACTCAGTATCTCTAACACTATGAGTATCTCTGACACTATGAATATCTCTAACACTGAGTATCTCTAACACTATGAGTATCTCTAACACTGAGTATCTCTAACACTATGAGTATCTCTAACACTATGAGTATCTCTAACACTATGAATATCTCTAACACTATGAATATCTCTAACACTGAGTATCTCTAACACTATGAGTATCTCTGACACTATGAATATCTCTCTGACTCTATGAGTACCATCAAGTTTACCAAACATCATTGGTCTTCATTGCATCACAAAAAGATAGATGCTAGTGGAAGCCATATCGTCTACTTTTACTTTTTGGGGAACTTAAAACCTGTTGGTTTCTTATATTGACACAACTTGCCAATAAAGAATATTTCTGAATTGTAGGACTTCCTGACAGTAATTGTCTGTATCAGGAAAACTGTCCTGAGTTGTAACGTGTTGGGGATCAAACATCCTGGGGCTGAGCTTTGCCTGAGAGGAAGACCTCATTGGAACAAAAGTTCAACATGAGATACATAGTTGGAAAACCAAATTCATTGTTCATTTCACTGAGGTAGCAAGTTGTCAAAGGCACTGAGCCTGCCGGTTTAGAGTCCCTGGAAAGATTTAAACGCTCCCTGCAGATAAAATTAGGATTGATTGAGATTTATTCCAAATACAACGGACCAGAGTTCCTGAGCACTGTGTCAGATTATAATTGGAGGATGTGTTGGTCAGTATTTCACTCTGTCTAAAAGCTTCTCGTAAGTTCTCTGAACCTGACTCTGGGTTCGACTCGGTCTCTTTCCATGAACGGTTGTCAGCTCTCTGTCAGTGTGTGTGTAAAATTTCAGAGTGATGCATGTCAGTCCCCAAACCATGCTGTTCTGCATGCAATGCCATGGACCGTCTTCAGTGCATGCAGAGCTCAGGCGGACTGCAGAAATAATGGAGAGTGTCCGCCGTGTTTCCAGTCAGACCAGCTCAGATAGAGGACTGGACGGACTTGGAGGGAGAGGAGGAGCCTTCTCTGCACCTGCAGTGATACATCTCCGCCATACAACAGCATCATCATCAGCTGGGAGTCTCTGTATCACTGCAAATGTAGTGAAACCTGCTGAAGGCCTCAACACACTGCTGAGCCGCCGATCACTGCAGAGGGCGGGACCACCGAGTTCCCCCAATACACTGCAACAAGTATTTTTGTTTTTTGTTAAATATTGAATATCAATAAATATTACCATTAGTCTGGTTCTGATCCAGGTTTCTGTCTGTTCATCATGAGTCTGGTTCTGATCCAGGTTTCTGTCTGTTCTACATGAGTCTGGTTCTGGTCCAGGTTTCTGCCTGTTCATCATGAGTCTGGTTCTGATCCAGGTTTCTGTCTGTTCTACATGAGTCTGGTTCTGATCCAGGTTTCTGCCTGTTCATCATGAGTCTGGTTCTGATCCAGGTTTCTGTCTGTTCATCATGAGTCTGGTTCTGATCCAGGTTTCTGTCTGTTCTACATGAGTCTGGTTCTGATCCAGGTTTCTGCCTGTTCATCATGAGTCTGGTTCTGATCCAGGTTTCTGTCTGTTCATCATGAGTCTGGTTCTGATCCAGGTTTCTGCCTGTTCATCATGAGTCTGGTTCTGATCCAGGTTTCTGTCTGTTCATCATGAGTCTGGTTCTGATCCTTCCTTTATGTCACTTTATTGGATTGTGTAACAACATGCAGAATATAATATTTTAGATCAACATAGAAATGTTGTTTGTTGTTGTTGTTGTTTGTTGTTGTTGTTTGTTGATGTTTTAGTATAATTCAGGTTGAGTAATGAGTCGTGCAGTGTAACTGAAGTCAGAGGAACTCGGTGGTCCAGCAGCGTCTCAGCAGCAGATCAGAGTGAAACATCTCGACAGACACTTTCTCTACCTTCAAACCTCAGACTGCTGCTGCTTCTTCTTCTTCTTCTTCTTCTTCTTCATCATCTACAAATCTACCAATCTGTTACTGGGGGGGGGGGGGGGAGGGGGGGAGGGGTACTCTGCCAGAAGCCGGGTTTGCATCATTCAAGTTTTAATCTGATGAAGTCAGTCAGAGCTCACCATAGTTCTGAGCTCCCGGAAAACCTGACGGCTTACAACAAATCCTGAGCGGGACAAAACCCTTCCTGTTCCTGTGTTAGCCTACAAGCCAAAACAGAGGGCACAGTTAACCAGGAGAAAGAGGAGGACCAGGGACCACTGCAGGCGCCCCACCTGCACACATCACAGGGGGGCAGAGCATGGAGGGACAGGTCGTCATACACCTGGTTAAGTATATCATCAGCAAACCAGATGGGAAGTGTTTGATGTACCTTACATGATGGCACATTCACAAACACAGAACATTTAGACCACATCGGCTGTACAGAGGAAGACCACTATGTGAGGTGTGCTCTGTACTGAGGAAGACCACTATGTGAGGTGTGCTCTGTACTGAGGAAGACCACTATGTGAGGTGTCCTGTAGGGTCCACTATGTGAGGTGTCCTGTAGGGTCCACTATGTGAGGTGTCCTGTAGGGTCCACTATGTGAGGTGTCCTGTAGGGTCCACTATGTGAGGTGTCCTGTAGGGTCCACTATGTGAGGTGTCCTGTAGGGTCCACTATGGTCAGTCTACCAGTTTTCCTTGTAAACGTTGTTTAATCAGAAAATGTTTTTGTTGCAGTACCACAAGTGGCCACAGTGAGCAGCAGCACTTCACAGGAAACATGAATCCATTGGATTTAGAATATAGCAGAAATAAAAGAGAAAACATTTTGAATATTCAGTTTGATGTAAAACCTTAAACATGTCAGAACTATTCTTTAAACTGTGAAACTGGAAAGTTTAGTGCTAACATGCTAAGCTGCCAGAGGCACTAGCCCCTCCCAGTGTGTTGGCACTAGCCCCTCCCAGTGTGTTGGCACTAGCCCCTCCCAGTGTCTTGGCACTAGCCCCTCCCAGTGTGTTGGCACTAGCCCCTCCCAGTGTGTTGGCACTAGCCCCTCCCAGTGTGTTGGCACTAGCCCCTCCCAGTGTGTTGGCACTAGCCCCTCCCAGTGTGTTGGCACTAGCCCCTCCCAGTGTGTTGGCACTAGCCCCTCCCAGTCTGTTGGCACTAGCCCCTCCCAGTGTGTTGGCACTAGCCCCTCCCAGTGTGTTGGCACTAGCCCCTCCCAGTCTGTTGGCACTAGCCCCTCCCAGTGTGTTGGCACTAGCCCCTCCCAGTCTGTTGGCACTAGCCCCTCCCAGTGTGTTGGCACTAGCCCCTCCCAGTGTGTTGGCACTAGTCCCTCCCAGTGTGTTGGCACTAGCCCCTCCCAGTGTCTTGGCACTAGCCCCTCCCAGTGTGTTGGCACTAGCCCCTCCCAGTGTGTTGGCACTAGCCCCTCCCAGTGTGTTGGCACTAGCCCCTCCCAGTGTGTTGGCACTAGCCCCTCCCAGTGTGTTGGCACTAGCCCCTCCCAGTGTGTCTTTTCTCTGTGCTCACACTTTAACTGATGTTTGATTAGAAAAAGAGGAAGTGAAGAATCTGTATATTTAACCTTTGTGACGTCATCACGTTTATATATCTGTCAAAATAATCTCAAATAATTCATCAATGTTTCAGCAGCACACTTCCGCCCCCCCCCCTCCCCCCTCCCCCCCTCTCTGCATCACCCATATTGAATCCTCTCTGCAGTGCACAGTCATGGGTCCTCGGTGCGCATGCGCACCATCGCATCCTGCCGATCAATAAATCTGGCCCGGACTGACCCGGGTTATGAATTAGAGATGATCCGGATCAGTCTGGGTCCTAATGAAGACATTCTGTTCAAAACGCATCACTGCGACACACACACACACACACACACACACACACACACACACACACACACACACACACACACACACACACACACACACACACACACACACACACACACACACACACACACACACACACACACACACACACACACACACACTCTACCTGGCGCACCGTCCGCTCCTTTTCCGCCTTTTGGTTATCTTCATCTGGGATTTTATTCCGGCACAAACCGTCCTGGTCCAGAAAACCCACCGTTCCTGTGAGGGGGGGCCGGGGTTCGGGCCTCACACTCCCGCAGGACTAAACCACCATTAAGTCCTCTAACAGTCCTCTGTACCGAACCCGACCGTGTCCTCCTCCTCCGGTACCAAATGACCGGAACCAACCGAGTCCAGAAAGACGAACAAATCCGATTTGAATCCCCCTCAGAGTCCGCGATGCTGTCCGGGTCCGGGTCCTCCTTCGGGTCTCTGCAGGTAAGGATGCAGGTCTAGATTAGTCCTCCTCCTGCTGAACCGGGTCCAGGGATGTAACCCGGGACAGAACAGATCCAGAGACCCGGTTGAGGCTGGCGGTCTGTGGGTGTCAGGTTCTCCGCTCCTGTTTGTCCGCACTGCAGCTCCGCATCCAGCTGCGTCAAACCCGCGTCATCACGCACAATCACAACATCCGGCCTTCAAAATAAAACGTCATCTGATGCCCAGCAAGGAAGTCGTTTATTTTACTTTGTTCATTTCTGAGAGTTTTTCCTGAGCTGCCAAAACAATCCTGTATTTGTGAACTTCAGATGAGAGTAGAGTCCTGCACACATAAAGGACCCGAGGGGGGAAAGAACCAATTGGACCACAGCTTCTCTCTCTCTATGATAGGACTAAAGATTATTATTGTTATTATTATTATTATTTATTTTAATAAAACATCAGAGATCATATGTTTTAAAACCAAAATATCAAATTAATGGATTTTATTTAAACTATTCAACCTCGTTTATTTTAAAGATGAATATTATCCAAACGTGCAGACGCTTTACAGAAACATCTTTAGTCATATCTGACAGGTGTTCACCAAATTGCAGAAATCTTTGGCAACGTTTCTGTAAAGTTGCAAATGCAATGACCAATCAGGGTTTCTAGCACGTAAGTGTAAAAAAAAGGTAGAACACCTCTGAATATAAAGGATATTTCTGACGATCATAGTAGAAGGTAAAATAATCAACAATGTGAGAAAATTAGATTTTTTAACCTTTTAAAGCACCTTGGTGACAGAAGAATCCACTTTATTAAAGAACGCCAACCTTATAAAACATGGATGCGGTCTTGGTTTCCTGAAGAGGCGGTTTGAACCCTAACAAACAATGATGACCTCGTCTTTGGAAATGTCGACTCTACCGACCTCTTTCTAACTTTTTGTCAATCTAGAAAACAGACAAAGAGCGTTGACCTCTCAGTCAGATCATCAAACTTCTTATTCATCTAATAAATGCAGAACTTTAAGACTTTTCATCTCTAGCACTTTATAAAGGTTTCTTTGCACTGCCTGAATTTCTCTGTACTTGTACAATGACAAATAAAGTTATTCTATTCTATATCAAATTTCCCCCACACCTCTTTTTTTTATTTTTTCAAAAAAATAAACGAGCTATATGGACAAGAACATTTTTATTTGTGCTGTAAAATGTACATTTTAACATAGGGCTCTATGGGGATTAACTCACTTTATGAAACAGCCTCCAGTGGACACTGGGAGAACTTCAGTTTCTTGTCCTTTTGCACTGGCTTTGTTTTCCTGTACAGGTTGGACAGTGGAGGTCACTAAATGACCTGAAATACATTTCTGTTAGGGTTAGGGGGACATTTAAAGAAAATCATGACAATACATCTTATTTATCTGAGGATATTTAATAACCGTATAAACCTGAAACACACCACCATGGAGTCTTCTGACTTCATTCAGTCTTTATTTTGACTGGATGCTTTAATCGAGCCACAGCAGGCTTTCTTTAACACGGTGAGTGTGGCCTCGGAGGCTCTACTGTCACACACACACACACACACACACACACACACACACACACACACAAACAGCTCGTCGCCTACGTTTCGGCTCTTTTCACGCTTTTTGCGGTTGCTTCGTTTCGTTTTCGCGGTTCTGATGTTTGTTTGTTGTTTTCTTACCTGAATGTTGTTTTCCGACCTGAGCCGAGCAGCAGCATCCTCCACTCCCTCTGCTCCATCGCTCCAGCATCAGCACCACACACACACACACACACACACACACACACACACACACACACACACACACACACACACACACACACACACACACACACACACACACACACACACACACACACACACACACACACACACACACACACACACACACACACACACACTCTTCCTCTCTATGTCTCCATCTCAAAGCTGCAGTTCTTGAGCGCCCCCCGCTGGCCGGGAGTCTGTTCAAGCTGTACGACCGAGCCACTCCTAAATCTCTGTGCTTTATTTATTTTTTTATATTTTAATTTTTTTTAATTCTATTTTATTGTAATATCTTCTTATTCTGTATTATTTAAGTTGTTGCTAGTTCTGCTTTATTTCCTTCTTAACTGTTTAGCACCAATACACCAAGTCAAATTCCTTTATGTGTAAACGTACCTGGAAATAAACCCAGATTCTGATTCTGATTTAGTAGTTCAGCAGTTACATCATTATGCTGTGTTAACTCAGTGTTAGGAGATCTAAAGGCAGTAAAACTTCCTACTGTTCTTAATTTACAATGTTTGAAAAACGAACTTGTATACACTGAAAGAGAGCTGGAACCCTTCTTTAATCATTTCTGCTAAAAAAAAATGAAAAGAAAGGAAATCGAGCTAAGCTATGGTTAGTTTTTCAAATGTTTTATTGTTTTCAAAAAACCATAGACTTTCAATGTAAGTGGTCTATTTTTGGAAGGATATGAATTGTGTGTGAAATAACTCTGTCTTGTACATTATTCTCTACGTAGTAGATGTCTATTGTAAAGACAATTTACAGTCGCTTTGACCTTCATTTTAAGACAACCTGAGAGCTCACTGTAGTCTTATTATTCTTTGAAATAAGATCATGGAATGAGACAAATCTCACTCAGGGCTCACTGTGACACAAAACATTCATGTCCTGTCTTTGAGACCAGGAGGTAAGAGTGATTTTAATAGAGCAGATTTACAGCGTTTATATAAACCTGAAACACAGCAGCAGTGTGACATTACAACTCTCAGAGATGACACGTGCAAATAATCTTTATGTGAAAAATACTGATTTTCTGTTTCAACACAGAGCAACTGGACAGAAATATAAAAATATAACACTAGATATGACTGTTGACACACTGCACTGGATTAACATCCGATTTGAGATGAGTATAAAAATGTACATAAAAGATAGAATCTGGTTCCCTTTATATATATTTTACATTAAAGTCTACACAGAGCTGAACGTGGGGTTGGCAAAGTTTCTGTTGTTCTGAGCTTCAGGGTCGTCCGTCTCAGCGAAGTCTTCAGGGTCGAGATCAGCCTCAAACATCCGCTGCAGCAGAGCGTCCACCGTCCGATATCCTTACAGGAAACACAATCACTGATTATCAATACTGAGATCAACAGAGAACAAATTTATAAGTTCATCCATTTAAACATATTCTGAAATCCCAAAAGACTTGGCATTATTGATAATAAAATAATATAGCGCTATGGGTAATGAGGAAGAATTGTGCTGCACTTTTTCTATCTCAGTCCTTTGACACTTAAGATCGCTGTGTTCTGTGTTTGGCTAACATAAAGTTATCTATAAAAAACAATAAATGTTTGAACTCTAACTCAACGGAAGAAAGCAAAACATCCAATTTGATCTGATATGTTTTAGCTTAAAAATACAAAGTGGTGGGGAGTTGGTGGCGCAGTGGTTAGTGTGCGTGCCCCATGTATGGAGGCTGTAGTCCTCAACGCGGGCGGCACAGGTTCAAATCCGGCCTGTGGCTCCTTTCCCGCATGTCATTCCCCACTCTCTCACTCCCTAATTTCCGACTTTGTCCACTGTCCTAGCTCTCAATTAAAAAAAGGCCCAAAAAGCCCAAAAACAAATCTTAAAAAAAAAAAAATACAAAGTGGTGTTCCACAAGGCTCCATATTGGATCCTCTGGGCCTGATCCCTGCTGTTATAGCTGCCCTGAACTAAAAGCCGCAAAAGGACTGTGTTTTTTGCATGTTCTTTGGTGGGAATTGTCTGTTGGACAGAAATCCCACTGTGGAAAGGAATTTCCCCATGGGGACAATAAAGTCTTAAGTCTTACTTTTGATCACGAGTGTTTACTACAAGTTACACACCAATGGATGAATGAATAACGTGTTCTAAGTTATTTTCTTTATCTGACAAAAGATGTAACAATTCTTCCTTGTTTCTTTTCAAAATAAAAGCAACAAAAGTAGTATTTCCTTTTCTCCGTCTTGATTTTCTGATAACCTCCGCCTTCAAGTTCTGTTTCTTACGTCTTGAAGCGATTTTAAACATCAGGGTGGGTTTGGTGTTTGCAGATTGGCCAGTTCCCAGGTCGTTGTCACAGGTTTCCATGGCGTTGACCAAATTATCCTCTAACCTCTCCCTGGCGGCCAAAAACAACAAGGACATGTTTGTGGAGGGGAGTTTATACACTTTGTTAAGCTGGTTCAAAAGCACATCATAGAATTAAGATCAAATTTTTTGAGCTGATGAAAACTGATCTCCGGTGAGCGACCACGGGAGATGTTTGATTCTTCATCAAGGCCCTGGTTAGGACTCACTCTGCCACAGCGAGCTCCAGTTCCTTGATTTTCTTCTCCAGAGAAGTCTGCAGGTCGCTCTTCTCCACCGAGTACTCCACGAAGAATGCCTCCAGGACAAACGCTACAAAGATGCTGGAAGACAAACAGGAAATTATGCTTCACAACTTAATTACCAATCCATCAGCTACCTGAGTCTGAGAAATGAAACCAATGTGGAAGAGCCAAAAACTGCAGTTCCTCAACTGTCCACTAGAGTCTGTCTCTTGCAGTGAGTCAGTCCCCATAGAGCCCCATGTTAAAATGTCTAACTTTACAGCTGCAGTTCCTCCAGTGTCCACTAGAGTCTGTCTCCTGCAGTGAGTCAGTCCCCATAGAGCTCCATGTTAAAATGTCTAACTTTACAGCTGCAGTTCCTCCAGTGTCCACTAGAGTCTGTCTCCTGCAGTGAGTCAGTCCCCATAGAGCTCCATGTTAAAATGTCTAACTTTACAGCTGCAGTTCCTCCAGTGTCCACTAGAGTCTGTCTCCTGCAGTGAGTCAGTCTCCATAGAGCCCCATGTTAAAATGTCTAACTTTACAGCTGCAGTTCCTCCAGTGTCCACTAGAGTCTGTCTCCTGCAGTGAGTCAGTCCCCATAGAGCCCCATGTTAAAATGTCCAACTTTACAGCTGCAGTTCCTCCAGTGTCCACTAGAGTCTGTCTCCTGCAGTGAGTCAGTCTCCATAGAGCCCCATGTTAAAATGTCTAACTTTACAGCTGCAGTTCCTCCAGTGTCCACTAGAGTCTGTCTCCTGCAGTGAGTCAGTCCTCATAGAGCTCCATGTTAAAATGTCCAACTTTACAGCTGCAGTTCCTCCAGTGTCCACTAGAGTCTGTCTCCTGCAGTGAGTCAGTCCTCATAGAGCTCTATGTTAAAATGTCTAACTTTACAGCTGCAGTTCCTCCAGTGTCCACTAGAGTCTGTCTCCTGCAGTGAGTCAGTCCTCATAGAGCTCTATGTTAAAATGTCCAACTTTACAGCTGCAGTTCCTCCAGTGTCCACTAGAGTCTGTCTCCTGCAGTGAGTCAGTCCCCATAAAGCCCCATCTTTAAATATCCAACTTTACAACAGACATTAACATGTTTACAGCCTGGTACCAAAAACATTTTATTATTTTACAGTACCTGAATCTTTTTAAAGCAGGCAAAATGAAAGTTATTTCAAATAAAAGCTTATCAACAGACACAGAAGGTACAACTGAGGGTTTTTACTCTAACGCAAACACCCTGTCCAGTTACAAAGTATAATACAACATTAACAGCAATAGGATATAGCACGCATACATATAAAGTCTCTTAATCAGGACTGTTAGTCTTACTTGATGATGACGATGACGACCATGATGTGAAAGAAGATGAAGAAGATGCGGGCTGACACGTGGGTGACGGTGGTGAAGCCGCTGCTGAGCAGTAAAGACAAGTTAAGGAATCATAGAAACAAAACCATGAATCTGTTGGATGAAAATAATCGTTCATAAATGTTAGAGTATCTGTGAGGAGGATAACCAGACGCAATTCAATCAAACTAGCCAAAGATGGCGGAACCTGTTTCTTTACAACCTTTGCTGGAACATCTTTTACTAAAATTAATTATCTAAAAACTTTATCCATCAAATGTGTAAATCAACCAGACTGAAATGTAGCATTCCTTGAAAGTTTGAGATTACCACCATCTCCCTTTGACTCCACAAGATTAAGATTAAGATTTACTTTTATTGATCCTTGCAAGGGGACACACATGCAGAAACAGGATCCTATGGATATGTACTAATGGAGAGAAGCCAGGGTGACGGAGCGGCCCACAGCGGGCCTCCCTGATGGTGGGGAGGGGGTTTGGTGCCTTGCTCAGGAGGTGTTCTGACACCGCTCCAGCTACCAGACCAACTTCCATATTTAGTCTGCATGGGACTTGAACTGGTGACCCTCTGGTTCCCAACCCAGGTCCCTACAGACTGAGCTACTGCTGCCCAATAAATAAAAACAATTTCAACCAAACTCTTAAAAAGTGGATCTGGAAGAAATTACCAAATTACCTTTAAAGGAAGAATGTATGATGTTTTGATCCAGCAGATGTCGCCCTTGAGCGCCAGCATGAAACCAAAACAACTTTGGCTGCATTGTTGTGTTAGCATGCTATGCTAGCGCTCTTTATTTTGCTTGTAGCTTCACACTGCATGTAAATTTACACAAAATGATTAATCTTTCGTTTTTGTTTTTTGTGTTTATATTTGTTTTTATCTCTGTCCTTTGGTTAAGTTATGACGTGACATTCAAATAATCAGTGAGTACAGTATGTTATTCTTCTTTTCTCTAGTCCCTCAATTAAACAACTTTCATATGCAAAGGAGCTGGCCGGCCGTCTCATCAATATAAAGAGGCTGTAGATACAGCTCAGATATCATCACAGACAACAGGACTCAGTGTCAAACTCATTGTAGACAGTCATGACTCACAGTTATTTTCAGAGGATAGATTTGATTTCTGCTGTATCTAAGAGTGAAAAATCACATATTCTTCCTTTAAGGACCTGCAAGGCATCAAGCTAAAGGATATCATGCCACTGGTTGACCACAGTGAGCTCCACCAGCAGGATGAAGGAGGACACCACGCTGTTGAAGTTGTTCTTGCAGTAGTTGAGATGTGCGAAGGGCGTTCCTTTCAGCAGAGGGTTTCCACAGTATTCACTGGCCGGGTCACTGGTGTCCTCATAATACTTCACCTTCCCTTTGAACAGCTCCATCCCCACCATGGCAAAGATGTAGTACACCACCTGAGGGGGAGGAGCTAGATTCAGTATATGGATGCTAACTCTGCTAACGTGGCTTTACAGTACAGTTAGTCCACCAACTATTGTAATGAAATGTGATGGCGGCCATTGACTCTTTATAAGACGTAGATGTTGATATGTAGACTTCACCCATGATTTTTTTTTTTTTTTTTTTTTTTTTTTTAAAGATTTATTTTGGGCAGTGGATAGAGTCAGAAACCAGAGAGAGAGAGGACAGTGGATAGAGTCAGAAACCAGAGAGAGAGAGGACAGTGGATAGAGTCAGAAACCAGAGAGAGAGAGGACAGTGGATAGAGTCAGAAACCAGAGAGAGAGAGGACAGTGGATAGAGTCAGAAACCAGAGAGAGAGAGGACAGTGGATAGAGTCTGAAACCAGAGAGAGAGGACAGTGGATAGAGTCAGAAACCAGAGAGAGAGAGGACAGTGGATAGAGTCAGAAACCAGAGAGAGAGAGGACAGTGGATAGAGTCAGAAACCAGAGAGAGAGAGGACAGTGGATAGAGTCTGAAACCAGAGAGAGAGAGAGGACAGTGGATAGAGTCGGAAACCAGGGAGAGAGAGGACAGTGGATAGAGTCAGAAACCAGAGAGAGAGAGGACAGTGGATAGAGTCAGAAAACCAGAGAGAGAGAGGACAGTGGATAGAGTCAGAAACCAGAGAGAGAGAGGACAGTGGATAGAGTCTGAAACCAGAGAGAGAGAGAGGACAGTGGATAGAGTCGGAAACCAGGGAGAGAGAGGACAGTGGATAGAGTCAGAAACCAGAGAGAGAGAGGACAGTGGATAGAGTCTGAAACCAGAGAGAGAGAGAGGACAGTGGATAGAGTCGGAAACCAGGGAGAGAGAGGACAGTGGATAGAGTCGGAAACCAGAGAGAGAGAGAGGACAGTGGATAGAGTCTGAAACCAGGGAGAGAGAGGACAGTGGATAGAGTCAGAAACCAGAGAGAGAGGACAGTGGATAGAGTCTGAAACCAGGGAGAGAGAGGACAGTGGATAGAGTCTGAAACCAGAGAGAGAGAGAGGACAGTGGATAGAGTCTGAAACCAGAGAGAGAGAGGACAGTGGATAGAGTCAGAAACCAGAGAGAGAGGACAGTGGATAGAGTCTGAAACCAGGGAGAGAGAGGACAGTGGATAGAGTCTGAAACCAGAGAGAGAGAGGACAGTGGATAGAGTCTGAAACCAGAGAGAGAGAGGACAGTGGATAGAGTCAGAAACCAGAGAGAGAGAGGACAGTGGATAGAGTCTGAAACCAGAGAGAGAGAGAGGACAGTGGATAGAGTCAGAAACCAGAGAGAGAGAGAGGACAGTGGATAGAGTCGGAAACCAGAGAGAGAGAGAGGACAGTGGATAGAGTCAGAAACCAGAGAGAGAGAGAGGACAGTGGATAGAGTCTGAAACCAGAGAGAGAGGACAGTGGATAGAGTCAGAAACCAGAGAGAGAGAGAGGACAGTGGATAGAGTCTGAAACCAGAGAGAGAGAGAGGACAGTGGATAGAGTCAGAAACCAGAGAGAGAGAGAGGACAGTGGATAGAGTCTGAAACCAGAGAGAGAGAGAGAGAGGACAGTGGATAGAGTCTGAAACCAGAGAGAGAGAGGACAGTGGATAGAGTCTGAAACCAGAGAGAGAGAGAGGACAGTGGATAGAGTCAGAAACCAGAGAGAGAGAGAGGACAGTGGATAGAGTCAGAAACCAGAGAGAGAGGACAGTGGATAGAGTCTGAAACCAGAGAGAGAGAGGACAGTGGATAGAGTCGGAAACCAGAGAGAGAGAGAGGACAGTGGATAGAGTCTGAAACCAGAGAGAGAGAGGACAGTGGATAGAGTCAGAAACCAGAGAGAGAGGACAGTGGATAGAGTCAGAAACCAGGGAGAGAGAGAGGACAGTGGATAGAGTCTGAAACCAGAGAGAGAGAGGACAGTGGATAGAGTCAGAAACCAGAGAGAGAGAGGACAGTGGATAGAGTCAGAAACCAGAGAGAGAGAGAGAGAGAGGACAGTGGATAGAGTCAGAAACCAGAGAGAGAGAGAGGACAGTGGATAGAGTCAGAAACCAGAGAGAGAGAGGACAGTGGATAGAGTCTGAAACCAGAGAGAGAGAGGACAGTGGATAGAGTCTGAAACCAGAGAGAGAGAGAGAGAGGACAGTGGATAGAGTCAGAAACCAGAGAGAGAGAGAGGACAGTGGATAGAGTCTGAAACCAGAGAGAGAGAGAGGACAGTGGATAGAGTCTGAAACCAGAGAGAGAGAGAGAGGACAGTGGATAGAGTCTGAAACCAGAGAGAGAGAGAGGGGAATGACATGCGGAAAGGGGCCACGGGTGGAAGTGAACCCGGGCCTACCGCTCGAGACGAGAGTCTCAATACAACCACTGCGCCACCAGCGCGCCCCCACCCATGATTTTCTTAACTACCATTTTGAAGCATTGGGGTCCAACGTTATGGCCGGTTTGGAACCTGAACACATTAGTGTTGTCACAGCAACAAAAATAGAAGACCTTAGCACCCAGTGTTGGGTCATTTCTTGTTTTTAATTACCAAAATTGGCGGCCAAAGTCCTGCACACTGTCTAAATCGTACTGTACGCACCAAAACTTTCCACATGTATTGACACTGTATAGGCAGTGTTGGCTCTGTTTCTTTGGGCATCTTTTGGGTAAAATCTGACTGACAATCTGCAGATGATCCGCTGATGAGTTATTGATCCGGGAAAGCCAAATCTGTGAATATCTTTATTGTTTCAGAAAACGACGTACTGCTCCATGTCCATGTGTCACGTTGGATTACACCGCTTTAGCCTACTAGCCTACTAGCCAACTGTTTCTTCAAAACAGCACCGTCCTCATTGCCTTGTAAATGACAAGATCCGGTCTCAGAAAATGAAACAACAGGCCTTTCTTTCATTTCTGTTTTCTAGTGATTTTATTTTTTGTTATATGAAATAGAAACTGAAAATCTAATCATTTTTTAAATTTCACCTATCCCTTTTTGACCATGAAACAGAAAAACACCTTGTATTTAAATTTTCATTTTTGTATTTTAAAACAAAAATCAAATAACCACTCGTTTTTTAATACCTGTTTCTGAAAGGAAAATCGAATGACCAAAAGATATACTGACTGTGATAGCTTCCTCTACTCTTTAAAACTACTCACAATGATGAGCTGTCCGAATGTGAGGATGGCCGGTCCGATCCTGATCAGCGTGTTGATGATTGTACGAAACCTAACAGGAAATACAGTCTTCATTGTTAGTGAAGATATAAGAAATATAAACTCAAACACATGGATGAACGGGACACGACACAAATGAGTCCTGATCCAAAAAAAGATGTCCTGTTTTTTTAATAAGAAGAGGTAACAGGTAACACATTCACTCTTTGATACTATCGACATCTCCACAAACCTTTTGATGCTGTCGACCACCCGGATCAGTCTGAGGACTCTCAGGATGAAGACAATGTCGAGGATCTGACGGCTGCTGTATCCCCCCGCTATGACATAAAACATCATGTCACAACACAGAATTATGACATGAACAATCAACAGGTGGATATTTAGAGATTTCTAACATCAGGTTACGTGGCACAAATCATAGAAAGCATCCAGCTTTTTAAAGGGGAACCTTTCATAAAATATACTTTACACATATCCTTTAACTTTACACAGAGATCCAGTTCACTGTGGATCCTTTAACTAAGCAGAGAGATCCAGTTCACTGTAGATCCTTCAACTTTACAGAGAGATCCAGTTCACTGTGGATCCTTTAACTAAGCACAGAGATCCAGTGCACTGTGGATCATTTAACTAAGCACAGAGATCCAGTTCACTGTGGATCTTTTAACTTTACTCAGAGATCCAGTTCACTGTGGATCCTTTAACTAAGCACAGAGATCCAGTTCACTGTAGATCCTTTAACTAAGCACAGAGATCCAGTTCACTGTAGATCCTTTAACTAAGCACAGGGATCCAGTTCACTGTGGATCTTTTAACTTTACTCAGAGATCCAGTTCACTGTGGATCCTTTAACTAAGCACAGGGATCCAGTTCACTGTAGATCCTTTAACTAAGCACAGAGATCCAGTTCACTGTAGATCCTTTAACTAAGCACAGGGATCCAGTTCACTGTAGATCCTTTAACTAAGCACAGAGATCCAGTTCACTGTGGATCCTTTAACTAAGCACAGAGATCCAGTTCACTGTAGATCCTTTAACTTTACACATAGATCCTTTAACTAAGCAGAGATCCAGTTCACTGTGGATCCTTTAACTAAGCACAGAGATCCAGTTCATTGTGGATCCTTTAACTTTACACAGAGATCCAGTTCACTGTAGATCTTTTAACTTTACACATAGATCCTTTAACTAAGCAGAGATCCAGTTCACTGTGGATCCTTTAACTAAGCACAGAGATCCAGTTCACTGTGGATCTTTTAACTAAGCACAGAGCTCAAGTTCACTGTGTATCCTTTAACTTTACACAGAGATCCAGTGCACTGTGGATCCTTTAACTTTATAGAGATCCAGTTCATTGTGGATCTTTTAACTTCACTCACAGATCCAGTTCACTGTGGATCCTTTAACTAAGCAGAGATCCAGTTCACTGTGGATCCTTTAACTAAGCACAGAGATCCAGTTCACTGTAGATCTTTTAACTTTACACATAGATCCTTTAACTAAGCAGAGATCCAGTTCACTGTGGATCCTTTAACTAAGCACAGAGATCCAGTTCACTGTGGATCTTTTAACTAAGCACAGAGCTCAAGTTCACTGTGTATCCTTTAACTTTACACAGAGATCCAGTGCACTGTGGATCCTTTAACTTTATAGAGATCCAGTTCATTGTGGATCTTTTAACTTCACTCACAGATCCAGTTCACTGTGGATCCTTTAACTAAGCAGAGATCCAGTTCACTGTGGATCCTTTAACTTTACAAATAGATCCAGTTCACTGTGGATCCTTTAACTAAGCACAGAGATCCAGTTCACTGTAGATCCTTTAACTTTACACAGAGATCCAGTTAGATGTGGATCCTTTAACTTTACACATAGATCCAGTTCACTGTGGATCCTTTAACTTTACTCAGAAATCCAGTTCACTGTAGATCCTTTAACTTTACAGAGATCCAGTTCAATGTGGATCCTTTAGCTTTACACAGAGATCCAGTTCACTGTGGATCCTTTAACTTTACTCAGAGATCCAGTTCACTGTGTATCCTTTAACTTTACACAGAGATCCAGTTCACTGTGGATCCTTTAACTTTACTCAGAGATCCAGTTCATTGTGGATCCTTTAACTTTACTCAGAGAATCAGTTCACTGTGGATCCTTTAACTTAGCACAGAGATCCAATTCACTGTGGATCCTTTAATTTAGCACAGAGATCCAGTTCAGTGTGATTTTTTGTAAGATGTATTTTGGTTTGTAAAAACATCAGAACATTAATAACATGCTTTGGAAACTCATAATTAGAGATGATGGACTGATGGTAAAAATGAAACATCAGAAATGATCATGCCTACTTCAAACAGGAGAGACAGACGGCTGTTTTCAATCTTCATTACTGAAATTGTTTAAATACTTTTCTAACTGTAGTCAATCATTTAATCCTTGAACTGTTTGTATATTTCATTTCACTCTGCTGATTCCAGCTGTGGTATTGGCCAGTTTCAAAGATGCACACTGAATCGGATTCAGACATTTGGAAAGAAATTAACCCAAACACGTACATGATTTAATGGCAGAGTTGATAATTGTAGCGATGAGAGCGGAGACGACAATGATTGTGTCGAACCTAAAAACACAAAACAAACATGTTAGATGGTGATGATGCTGAAAGCTTAACCAGGTGCAGCTTAGGACAGAGACGCACGTTTTATACTGCATCTGCATCGACGAATCAAAGCTTGAGACCAGAACTCCTTTTGGGTTTAAGACTCTGAAACTCTGAAAGCATTTTTATAAAGGAACTATAACTTTTGGACTGCAGCGTTCATTTCGAACCTCCTACGTTACCCAGAATCCTTTGTTGGTTTTGTACAAACCAAAGACCTGAGGTCCCAAACAGGACAGACATCCATACATTTCATGTTACTCCGTTTCCCCGTGATAAGTACATTTCAGTTGTTTTCTCCTGATCTCATCTAGTTGATCTCGTATTCTCGCGATAATAACGCAGCTGTGAAAACAAGTTAATCACAGTCGTTTTGTTGCGTTATCACCGGAGAGTAAGCATTGTTATTCTGCTGACCTTATTCAATTACAGGTAAAAGGTACAAACATTGTGACACTGATAGAGACGCCAATTCTTCCTCACCAGTTCCAGAAGTTGTGTCTGGAGAAAAACGCTCGGGGCTCGAACACGTACAACTTCAGCAGGATCTCCAGCAGGTACAGAGACAGGAACCCCCACTCTGAGTTGGCGATCATTGGGTTTTCCTCGTCCAGACCGATGAACACGGCGTTCACCAGGATGATTAGGTCGTACACGATGACAAACGCCCTGAAACACAGACACACACACTCAAAATAAAACTGCCAATTTTGTGTCTAATCTGACAAATCAGTTCTTTGTCATTCTCATTAATTTTTCTCATCATGATGCATGGAGTCTCCATAAGACCATTTGTACATAACATATGTGTCAATAATGAAACGACTGAAAATGCTTTAATTTCTTATTCTATTTTTCTGTCTAATAAAAATCTGTCCATCTCACCTGTGTTGGACGAGCCAGCAGATGAGGTGGCTGGGTGCTGACAGGTAAAGGGCGGGGCACAGGCTATGGAAGGGGTGTGGCCTGGACTTCAGCGTGATCACCTCGATGTTCAGCAGGTCGGCCAGCTGGACGAATGCCACCCTACCTGTCAATCAACCGACCGAGAGAAAAAATATCAAATCATAGATCATCGTCTTTCTGTTTGTAGAACAAGGGAAAACTCTCAGGTCTTTCCTGATGTGACCACTAGAGGGCAGCATGTTCCATATAAACAGGAATGTTTATCTGCTGCACTCAAGGAAGATTGACATGTTTTTAAACCTGGTGTCTCAAGGCCCTGACACACCAAGGAGACCGCCGGCCATTGATCCGTCTGTGAGCGGCCATCGCCCTAGTCTTTGCGATGTGTCCAGCTCAGTCACAACCCGTCAGCCCCAGTTGGCCTTTTATTGGCCGACTCTACATGTTGAATTGGCGTGAGCAAAACAAGAGAGCCAGTGCACGAGAAGAAATATGGAAGCGCCTCTTCTATTTTTGTTCCACGAATAAAAGATTAAGGGCTGACAATGCCAGCCCCATTTTCAACTTTTTATCAGACATTATTCTCCATTAGAAGTTTATTACGAGTGTTGAGCGACAGCCGTGAGAAAACTGTCTTCTCGTATCACAACAACAGTTTATTTATCTGCGTTCTTCCTCGTCCTCTTCAGGTTTCACCTTTTGGAATGACGATTACAGACTACTGCCCCCTGCTGGCATGGAGAGGTATTGACTCTCACGCATGTGCAGGACGTATGTGGTGGATGGCTGTCGGCTGTAGTCTTTGCGGTGTGTTCAAGTGAAACTTTTGGACGAGACAAAAGGCGTTGTGCTCCGACACCACAGGTGGCCTTCGTTGCCACTAGTTCTTCCCGTCTGCTCAATGTGTCAGGGCCTAAGGGTGAACAGTTACAGCTAATTGTGGATGTCCCTAGTAGATGTGTTCATCCTAACGTCTGCAGCGAGTAAACAGACTGCAACGTCTGCAGCAGGTAAACAGACTGCAACGTCTGCAGCAGGTAAACAGACTGTAACGTCTGCAGCAGGTAAACAGGCTGTAACGTCTGCAGCGGGTAAACAGGCTTTAACGTCTGCAGCGGGTAAACAGACTGTAGCGTCTGCAGCAGGTAAACAGGCTGTAACGTCTGCAGGTAAACAGGCTGTAACGTCTGCAGCTGGTAAACAGACTGTAACGTCTGCAGCGGGTAGGCAGACTGTAACGTCTGCAGCGGGTAAACAGACTGTAACGTCTGCAGCAGGTAAATAGGCTGTAACGTCTGCAGGTAAACAGGCTGTAACGTCTGCAGCTGGTAAACAGACTGTAACGTCTGCAGCGGGTAAACAGACTGTAACGTCTGCAGGTAAACAGACTGTAACGTCTGCAGCGGGTAAACAGACTGTAGCGTCTGCAGCAGGTAAACAGGCTGTAACGTCTGCAGGTAAACAGGCTGTAACGTCTGCAGCTGGTAAACAGACTGTAACGTCTGCAGCGGGTAGGCAGACTGTAACGTCTGCAGCGGGTAAACAGACTGTAACGTCTGCAGCAGGTAAACAGGCTGTAACGTCTGCAGGTAAACAGGCTGTAACGTCTGCAGCTGGTAAACAGACTGTAACGTCTGCAGCGGGTAAACAGACTGTAACGTCTGCAGCGGGTAAACAGACTGTAACGCCTGCAGCGGGTAAACAGACTGTAACATCTGCAGGTAAACAGACCGTAATGTCTGCAGCAGGTAAACAGACCGTAATGTCTGCAGCAGGTAAACCGACTGTAACGTCTGCAGGTAAACAGACCGTAATGTCTGCAGCAGGTAAACAGACCGTAATGTCTGCAGCAGGTAAACCGACTGTAACGTCTGCAGGTAAACAGACTGTAACGTCTGCAGTGGGTAAACAGACTGTAACGTCTGCAGTGGGTAAACAGACTGTAACGTCTGCAGGTAAACAGACTGTAACGTCTGCAGCAGGTAAACAGACCGTAACGTCTGCAGCAGGTAAACAGACCGTAACGTCTGCAGCCGGTAAACAGACTGTAACGTCTGCAGCGGGTAAACAGACTGTAACGTCTGCAGCGGGTAAACAGACTGTAACGTCTGCAGCGGGTAAACAGACTGTAACGCCTGCAGCGGGTAAACAGACTGTAACATCTGCAGGTAAACAGACCGTAATGTCTGCAGCAGGTAAACAGACCGTAATGTCTGCAGCAGGTAAACCGACTGTAACGTCTGCAGGTAAACAGACCGTAATGTCTGCAGCAGGTAAACCGACCGTAATGTCTGCAGCAGGTAAACCGACTGTAACGTCTGCAGGTAAACAGACTGTAACGTCTGCAGTGGGTAAACAGACTGTAACGTCTGCAGTGGGTAAACAGACTGTAACGTCTGCAGGTAAACAGACTGTAACGTCTGCAGCAGGTAAACAGACCGTAACGTCTGCAGCAGGTAAACAGACCGTAACGTCTGCAGCCGGTAAACAGACTGTAACGTCTGCAGCGGGTAAACAGACTGTAACGTCTGCAGGTAAACAGACTATAACGTCTGCAGCAGGTAAACAGACCGTAATGTCTGCAGCCGGTAAACAGACTGTAACGTCTGCAGGTAAACAGACCGTAACGTCTGCAGCAGGTAAACAGACTGTAACGTCTGCAGCGAGTAAACAGACTGTAACGTCTGCAGGTAAACAGACCGTAACGTCTGCAGCAGGTAAACAGACCGTAACGTCTGCAGCGAGTAAACAGACTGTAACGTCTGCAGGTAAACAGACCGTAACGTCTGCAGCAGGTAAACAGACTGTAACGTCTGCAGCGGGTAAACAGACCGTAACGTCTGCAGCAGGTAAACAGACTGTAACGTCTGCAGCGGGACAAGACAAGTATTCAGTCCCAAAATGTATTAATGCTGATTTTATTACTCAGTGTGTATGTATGTGTGTGTGTGTGTGTGTGTGTGTGTGTGTGTGTGTGTGTGTGTGTGTGTGTGTGTGTGTGTGTGTGTGTGTGTGTGTGTGTAGTACCGATGCAGCCCTGGTTCTTGTGGTCTGAGACGCTCCACAGCAGCTCTCGGTGGGCGTTGCTGATGTCAGGATGGACCAGTCTAACCACCTGATTCCAGTTCGCCTGGCTGACTACAGGCTCCGCCCCCTCCTGTCTCTGCTCCTGCAGCACTGCGAACGCTCGCACCATCTTGTGCCTTTTAGTCCTGACCAGCTGCCGTACCTCCTCCTGGTGGAGCCAGAGAAAAAGATGGAGAAATCAGAACCCTGTTTGCTAAGCACTTTTGGGTCAGGTCACTTTTGGCCTGACTCGCTGTCATGTCAACATTTTAAAGATTGTTTCTGTGTTTGAACTCCTGAGGTCCGTTTCAGAGAGCAGGTTTAGTTCAAACTCTGAGTCAGTTAACCCTGAAATGAGGGAAACTCTGGGTATTCTGTTTCAGAGGAAGGTCACTCAAACTCAAGAAAGAGGGGTAACTCCAGCCCATTCCAGAGAGGGAGGTAACTTTACCTCTGAGTCAGTTAGTCATCATATTACTGCATATGTCTATCTGTAAATCTCAGTCACTAACCACCTACTTTCCTGGGAGCTCTTGAGCCCCCTCCCGACCGGATTCTTGATGGACGGCTTCCTCCCCCCACCCCCTTGCTCCCTATCCCTCTTCCTGCATCTTATCCCATCTCTCCCCCTATCCCTTTCCAAGCCCGGCGCAGTCTAGGCCTGTGAAGGCAGTTTCGTCATGAGCTGGGGATCCGGCTGAAGAAACTGCTAGACCTGTCTGCTGCCTTCGACACAGTCACCCATCAACTCCTCCTATCCATGCTCTCTGAACAGCTCAGGAACTGCCCTCTGCTGGTTCGTGTCCTACCTCTCTGGGCGATACTTTAGAGTGTCGTGGAAGGGAGAAGTGTCCAAAGCTCACAGCTTATCCACAGGGGTACCTCAAGGGTCAGTGCTTGGTCCCCTTCTCTTCTCCATATACACAAGCTCACTTGGTTCAATAATCCACTCTCATGACTTCTCATACCACTGCTATGCTGACGATACCCAGCTCTTCCTGTCATTCCCACCAGACGATGTTACAGTCTCTACAAGAATCTCATCACGCCTTGCTGATATCTCTGAATGGATGAATGAACGCCACCTTCGACTCAATCTTTCAAAGACTGAGCTCCTTGTCATCCCAGCCAGTCCCTCTATGCAACCACAGATCAATATCCAGCTTGGAACAACCAAACTCATACCCACAAAATCTGCAGGAACCTGGGTGTCATGATTGATGACCAGCTAACTTTTAAGGTTCAAGTAGCCTCGATTGCCAGGTCATGTGGATTTGCCCTGAACAACATCAAGAAGATCAGACCTTACCTGTCAGAACACGCTACACAGCTCCTGGTACAGGCTCTTGTGATATCACACATCAACTATTGCAACTCTCTACTGGCAGGTCTTCCTACATGCACTATCAAACCCCTGCAGATGATACAAAATGCAACAGCACGACTGGTCTTCAAGCTTCCTAAAAGAGCACATGTCACTCCGCTGTTTATCTCCTTACACTGGCTCCCAGTTACTGCTCGCATCAAATTTAAAACTCTGCTGCTTGCTTACAAAACAGCGACAAAAACGTCTCCTTGCCTAAACTCTCTGATCCAGGTCTACACTCCCTCCCCCCACTACGCTCTGCCAATGAAAGGCGTCCAACCTTCATAACAGGGTCCTAAGAAGCTGATCCGGTGGTGGAATGAACTTCCAAACTCCATTCGATCTGCAGAGTCCCTCTGCACCTTTAAGAAAAAGCTAAAGACCCAGCTCTTTCATGAATACCTATTAACTTAATGATGATGGTCTCCATATTATTGATGATGATGATGGTAATGACGATTGTTTTTGTTTGATAACGATGACTTATAAGATGGTTTCTATACTGATTAGAGCTCTCAAGAACTGCCCTCAATGTTGTGCTTTGCCTCTGGTCACTTCCTGTCAGCACCTGTGTGTCCAATCGGACTCAAAGCTGATCGTTTGCTCTTACTCACATTGTTCCCTTTTTTCTAGATCCTTGCTTGTGTTGTTCTTACTCTCTGATGTATGTTGCTTTGGATAAAAGCGTCTGCTAAGTGAATTGTAGAATTGTAGGTGAGAGGACATTTAGTCTGTGTGTGTGAATACAGCTTTATGTTGGGGAGAAAGTTACATTCAAATACACTCTGAATATATCAATATATTTATCATTTTTAACAACAACTTCCTCCCTCCCAGCCGTCTAGGCTTGTGTGTGTGTGTCTGTGTGTGTGTGTCTGTGTCAGACTGTGGTACCTTCAGGTACTTCTTGTAGTTGTTGTAGACAACGGCGAGGAACACGGACATGAAGATGTAGGTGTTGATGAGGATGTAAAGGATGAAGAAGATAGCATAGAAGTAGCTGGCGTTGTACGCTGGCATCCTGCCAATGAGAAGAGATATCAATAATCAACATTTCTGACTCTGCTCAAAAGTGGACCATGAAACCAGGTGTGAAGTCTGAGACGTAAAAACAGACAGGCGGTCAAATACAGACTAAAATATTAATTCTTCGAAGAAAGGGTCATTAAACTTCAGACGTCTCCAATCTGTGAAGACAGCGTCATTCTTCTCTGCTTTTTCAGAAACAAAATGATCTGAAAATACATCAAAGACATGTTTTTCAGAATAAAAGGTCTTACATGACGTCAGGACTGTTGGCCGTTGTGACGAGGACGTAAAGGTCAAAGACGATCTCCATGTAGTTAGTGAAGTATGGAGCTCCGTCTGTCGTCTTCAGACCTCTAAGAAGACATGTTAAATAAACACACACACACACACACACTTATCAAACACTGTTTACCCAAGTTAAACTCTAACTCATCATCAATGTCCGTGTCCTCAGCCTCCAGACGTTACAGTCTGTTTACCTGCTGCAGACGCTACAGTCTGTTTACCTGCAGACGTTACAGTCTGTTTACCTGCTGCAGACGCTACAGTCTGTTTACCTGCAGACATTACAGTCTGTTTACCTGCTGCAGACATTACAGTCTGTTTACCTGCAGACATTACAGTCTGTTTACCTGCTGCAGACATTACAGTCTGCTGCAGACCTTACAGCCTGTTTACCTGCTGCAGACATTACAGCCCGTTTACCTGCTGTAGTCTGTTTACCTGCAGACGTTACAGTCTGTTTACCTGCTGCAGTCTGTTTACCTGCAGACGTTACAGTCTGTTTACCTGCAGACGTTACAGCCTGTTTACTCGCTGCAGATGTTACAGTCTGTTTACCCGCTGCAGACGTTACAGCCTGTTTACCCGCTGCAGACGTTACAGCCTGTTTACCCGCTGCAGACGTTACAGTCTGTTTACCCGCTGCAGACGTTACAGCCTGTTTACCCGCTGCAGACGTTACAGTCTGTTTACCTGCTGCAGACGTTACAGCCTGTTTACCTGCTGCAGACATTACAGTCCGTTTACCTGCAGACGTTACAGTCTGTTTACCTGCAGACGTTACAGTCCATTTACCTGCTGCAGACATTACAGTCTGCTGCAGACGTTACAGCCTGTTTACCTGCTGCAGTCTGTTTACCTGCAGACGTTACAGCCTGTTTACCTGCTGCAGACATTACAGCCTGTTTACCTGCTGCAGTCTGTTTACCTGCAGACGTTACAGTCTGTTTACCTGCTGCAGTCTGTTTACCTGCAGACGTTACAGTCTGTTTACCTGCTGCAGTCTGTTTACCTGCAGACGTTACAGTCTGTTTACCTGCTGCAGTCTGTTTACCTGCAGACGTTACAGTCTGTTTACCTGCAGACGTTACAGTCTGTTTACCTGCTGCAGTCTGTTTACCTGCAGACGTTACAGTCTGTTTACCTGCAGACGTTACAGTCTGTTTACCTGCAGACGTTACAGTCTGTTTACCTGCTGCAGTCTGTTTACCTGCAGACGTTACAGTCTGTTTACCTGCAGACGTTACAGCCTGTTTACCTGCTGCAGACATTACAGCCTGTTTACCTGCTGCAGTCTGTTTACCTGCAGACGTTACAGTCTGTTTACCTGCTGCAGTCTGTTTACCTGCAGACGTTACAGTCTGTTTACCTGCTGCAGACGTTACCGCCTGTTTACCTGCTGCAGACGTTACAGCCTGTTTACCTGCTGCAGACATTACAGTCCGTTTACCTGCAGACGTTACAGTCTGTTTACCTGCAGACGTTACAGTCCATTTACCTGCTGCAGACATTACAGTCTGCTGCAGACGTTACAGCCTGTTTACCTGCTGCAGTCTGTTTACCTGCAGACGTTACAGCCTGTTTACCTGCTGCAGACATTACAGCCTGTTTACCTGCTGCAGTCTGTTTACCTGCAGACGTTACAGTCTGTTTACCTGCTGCAGTCTGTTTACCTGCAGACGTTACAGTCTGTTTACCTGCTGCAATCTGTTTACCTGCAGACGTTACAGTCTGTTTACCTGCTGCAGTCTGTTTACCTGCAGACGTTACAGTCTGTTTACCTGCAGACGTTACAGTCTGTTTACCTGCTGCAGTCTGTTTACCTGCAGACGTTACAGTCTGTTTACCTGCAGACGTTACAGTATGTTTACCTGCAGACGTTACAGTCTGTTTACCTGCAGACGTTACAGTCTGTTTACCTGCTGCAGTCTGTTTACCTGCAGACGTTACAGTCTGTTTACCTGCTGCAGTCTGTTTACCTGCAGACGTTACAGTCTGTTTATCTGCAGACGTTACAGCCTGTTTACCTGCTGCAGACATTACAGCCTGTTTACCTGCTGCAGTCTGTTTACCTGCAGACGTTACAGTCTGTTTACCTGCTGCAGTCTGTTTACCTGCAGACGTTACAGTCTGTTTACCTGCAGACGTTACAGTCTGTTTACCTGCAGACGTTACAGTCTGTTTACCTGCTGCAGACGTTACAGTCTGTTTACCTGCAGACGTTACAGTCTGTTTACCTGCTGCAGACGTTACAGTCTGTTTACCCGCAGACATTACAGTCTGTTTACCGGCTGCAGACGTTACAGCCTGTTTACCCGCTGCAGACGTCAGAGTGAAGGAAGACAAACTGCGTACCTTTCGAGTACAGAAAGGTTAGACTGTAAACGTGTTCTCACCGTTTTCCGAGCAGTTTGAGCGCCATGAGGGAGAAGATGAGGACGCTGAACATGAAGAGCAGGAAGACGTAGAAGATCTGAGGCAGAGCGTTCCGGATGCTTCTGAACGCTCTGCGGAGCTGAACACAAACAACAGAGACAGAGATTGAGAAGGGTCTGAAGCTGGTCATCCTCCCTGAGGACGCACGCACGCACGCACGCACGCACGCACGCACGCACGCACGCACGCACGCACGCACGCACGCACGCACGCACGCACACCCTTATGGGACTCATAAAAAAATAAAAGAAGGTAAACTTGACTGCAGCCTCAGGCAGGTAAGACATGTGAGACAGGTGAGACAGGTGGTCGTTACCTGCCGCCCCTCTGTGACGTTGACCAATAGCAGCGGGCGCAGGACTCTGGACCAGCGGACACCGTAACAGCTAGCAGCTTTCAGCGCTCCGTAGATGATGATGTCGACCAGAGTAAGCTGGAAGACAAAAAAAACATTTAAATTCTGTTTTAATTAAGTTCAAAGGTTTTAAAAAGGAAAAAGGATAAATATTGAGTTAGTGACGTTTAAGGCATGTTCGTCACCACGGCAACACAACTGGAAATCCTCGGCACCCATTACTAGGAATTGCACACTGTTTACGTTGCACAAACGTGTTGCCAATGTTAGCTAATTAACATCACAGTGCACCCTGCTAACCAGCTAGCTTCACTCATTTTCTAAAAGCTCTAAATATGGTCACTACTTCCTCCAAAATCCAAGATGGCAGCAGCCAAGCTGAAGGTTTCAGATGATAGTCAGCCACTCATTAAGTGTCATGGTGGCCCCGCCCACTTATTTACAGTCTAGAGATGCTCGCTTGTGTTGTTGGTACTCTCTGATGTTCGTCGCTTTGGAAAAAAAGCGTCTGATGAATGATTTGTAAACAGAAGTTTAAATTCAAACCAGTCGAAGAATCATCAAAACGCTTACATTAAAAACTGAACACGACATCCAACAGTTAAGAACATTATTACTCTGCAGGTAAACAAGTGTGATTAACCATAGCAGAGCTAGCTCCATTAGCCTTCAGTCCTCTCATGTTAGCGTTAGCGTTATTGTGTTGATGTGGTCACAAGTTTCTCCTTCTGGGGGTCAGAGGTCGGTTTACCTGCCCTGCCTCTACGAGATCCATCCATCCACTGTGCCCGTTTACATCCAGGCAGTAGAAAGATTAACACGAGTTACAGCCCCGTCTAGTGGCAGGCAGCTGTATTACAGCTTAGACACAACGTTTAACCCATGGTGGACCGTCATCAATACAAATCTGAAGTTTTCATTCTGGTATCAACTAGTGACGGTGACGATGTTGAATTGTTAGTTGACTCATCATGCACATCTCTCGTCTGCACAAAACGACCTTCCTGTGGTTATTCATTATCTCATGAAGTTTCCTGTTCGCTGAGATCCTGACGGGAAACATCTTCACATTTCATCAACTTTATTCTAACAACCTGATCTCATGCTCTGTCTGTCATAATGAAAGATTTCATCATATTCTTTCATGTATACTGAGCTGATTGGTCGCCTCAGTCTGTCAGTCACCAGGAAGTGTTCCTGCTGTAAACGTGCTGACGAGGCGACATGTCCGACTAAAGGTTGTTTCTCAACAACAGCAGAAAGTCTCCTCAGCACATTCTGAGTGAGCAGCTCTCTGACAGGAAGTCAAATCAGCAAACAGAGTCCAAAAACCAGGAAGTGAACTGAGTTTAGACAAGTCACCAACCGTCACCAGGAAACGTCGGGGGGTTAGGGTTATCATTAGGGCTGGGCAACGATTAAAAGTTTTAATCGCGTTAATCGCATGAGTTTCTGTGATTAATCACGATTAATCGCATTGTTATACGCAAAATCCAATAATTAATTAAAAAGTAGTGTATAGCGCACTTTTATTGTACTTCTCAACTTAAACAATGTAATCAAAGCAAATAAATACAAAACTAATGCTTATTGCATTCGTTGCAGTCTGGACGCAGAGTGGTGTGGGTCTCCTCTCTGCTCTCTGACTGCAGCTGGGTCTGCTGCGCGAGCCTAGACTGACAGCTTGAGTACTTTTGGAAGGGGGAGGGGCTCACGGCAGCACCCGCAAAAATAACGTGTTAACGTGCCCAGCCCTAGTTATTATCATTATTTACTGAATTGAAATCCATTCTCTAGAGAGTAGATGTCGGCTCACATCTATACTGGATCAACGCCACCAGCATGAAGGCCCGTTCACACCAGAGAGCACACAAGTGTTGAATACATGAATAAGCCCCTCCCACCATGCTGTGAAAATTAATAAGCCCCTCCCACCATGCTGTGAAAAATGAATAAGCCCCTCCCACCATGCTGTGAAAATGAATAAGCTCTTCCCACCATGCTGTGAAAAATGGATAAGCCCCTCCCACCATGCTGTGAAATTAATAAGCCCCTCCCACCATGCTGTAAAAAATGAATAAGCCCCTCCCACCATGCTGTGAAAATGAATAAGCTCTTCCCACCATGCTGTGAAAAATGAATAAGCCCCTCCCACCATGCTGTGAAATTAATAAGCCCCTCCCACCATGCTGTGAAAAATGAATAAGCCCCTCCCACCATGCTGTGAAAATGAATAAGCTCTTCCCACCATGCTGTGAAAAATGAATAAGCCCCTCCCACCATGCTGTGAAAAATGAATAAGCCCCTCCCACCATGCTGTGAAAAATGAATAAGCCCCTCCCACCATGCTGTGAAAATGAATAAGCTCTTCCCACCATGCTGTGAAAAATGAATAAGCCCCTCCCACCATGCTGTGAAAAATGAATAAGCCCCTCCCACCATGCTGTGAAAATGAATAAGCTCTTCCCACTATGCTGTGAAAAATGAATAAGCCCCTCCTACCATGAGGATAGCAATGATGCAGATGTTTTTGGGGTCTTTCCAGAACTTGTCTCGGGGGATCACTTTGGCGTAGTGAACGAGTCGGACGGTGAAGGCGAGCAGACAGAGCAGCTCGACCAACATGGTCACCTGAACACACCAAATACAACACACGCTGTTAGGGGGACTGTTGGTCCCTGGATTTGGATTAAACAGGACTAAATTGGATTAAACTGGACTAAACAGGACTAAACTGGATTAAACTGTATTAAACAGGACTAAACTGGATTAAACAGGACTAAACTAGACTAAACTGGATTAAAGTGGATTAAACAGGACTAAACTGGATTAAACAGGACTAAACAGGACCAAACAGGACTAAACTGGATTAAACAGGACTAAATTGGATTAAACTGGACTAAACAGGACTAAACTGGATTAAACTGTATTAAACAGGACTAAACTGGATTAAACAGGACTAAACAGGACCAAACAGGACTAAACTGGATTAAACAGGACTAAACTGGATTAAACAGGACTAAACTAGACTAAACTGGATTAAACAGGACTAAACTAGACTAAACTGGATTAAAGTAGATTAAACAGGACTAAACTGGATTAAACAGGACTAAACAGGACCAAACAGGACTAAACTGGATTAAACAGGACTAAACTGGATTAAACAGGACTAAACTGGATTAAACAGGACTAAACTAGACTAAACTGGATTAAAGTGGATTAAACAGGACTAAACTGGATTAAACAGGACTAAACAGGACCAAACAGGACTAAACTGGATTAAACAGGACTAAACTGGATTAAACAGGACCAAACAGGACTAAACTGGATTAAACAGGACTAAACTAGACTAAACAGGATTAAACTGTATTAAACAGGACTAAACTGGATTAAACAGGACCAAACTGGATTAAAGTGGATTAAACAGGACTAAACTGGATTCACTCGCTTTCTTGTGTGACTTGAAACAGTTAGCACTTAGCATCGTACGCTGCTTGTAGACATTTTTTTTTCAAGATTTAACGTAGACAGTTTATTCCTTCACATAGCAACAGAAAAACAGCGTTTGAGAATATGACAGCTGCGGCCATTTTACCCAGAGAGGCAGAGGAACGACGGCCGGCTCCTCGAAGATGGCGAGGGACAGATCGACCAGAATGAAGAAGAAGAGGAGAACCTGAAGAACCCAATGATTGTAGAGGAGATACAACCTGAAAACACACACGCACAATGTATCAACTAAGAGAGGGAGGGGGGCAGGGGGGTAAACTCGCCCACTCACTCCTTTGCGCCGTTATCAGCCGCAACATGATACAAAGTTTGCCCCACACACACAAATAAAAACAGTACCGGTAGGTTTAGCTAGGTTATTTAGCCATGAGCGACGACTCCGTAAGCAGCAATGGCACGTGTGCCACGGAAACAAATAACCATGGTTATACGAGCAGGGTATGTCTGTCTGTAAATGGCTCAGTGCACATGTGTGTGGGTGGGGGGAGCGAGTGAGGAAAGAGAGAACAAGGCGAGTGTGTGTGTTCGGCAGGTGTGTGCGAGAGGCTCATAGGTTTATAGGTTATAGGTTTGGTGATGTAGTACTGTATTCCACACAGTCGTTAGACTTTTTCAAACGGGAGGGCAGACACTATGCACATTTCTAACACACTTTGTACTCAAATGTCGAGGTTTATAGTTGAAAAAAAGTGGTTTTAGGATTTAGTTACTCTTTAATAAAAAACTGAGAACTAAAAGGGGCTGAACATAGAAACCGTGTCACCATGTGGATGGGGCGGGGCTTACTTAGTGATTGGGGTTTATTTAGTGAAGCACCATGCTTCATAAAATGTAACAACAATAAAACCATAAAAGAAGAACAGAGAACAGAACTACATCACGGAGCAGCGGCCCAAAGAGGCGGAGCCACTGATTCATGGTCACCTTTACTTTACAGTCTGACTCAAAGACAACAAGTCGTCCCCCATCAGAGGACCTGGGGGGGGTCCCATCAGAGGACCTGGGGGGTCTACAGGTGGGTTAGGGTTAAGAGAGTAGAAGTTAAAAAGGTGTGTTTAGATCAGAAGTCTGTAGAGCGAAACCTGAACATACGAGGTTCTAGAGGCTTCTGATCTGTGATTGGCTCAGTGTTTGAACAGGAAGTGGTCACCTGACAGCCTGAGGCGACGTGTCAAAGAAGATGTTCCTGTTGAACTGAGCGTCTGACACGTAGACCGAGGCCAGGTCGAAATCCTGAAACACAAAAACGTTTCCTTTAGATCCCTGAAACATGTCGGAGCGAGTCGTCTGCAAAACACAAAAACATTTCACAAAAACAAAAAAACATTTATGATTTGAAATAAACGAGAACACGCAGCACGACTACAAACCGTTACGTCTTTTAAAGTCACTAAACAAAAACTTCAACCCTGAACACGTCACTGAGAAAACTTTAAATCATTAAAATATCAAACGGAACCATCAGAGGTCATCACAAGTCATCAAAGGTCATCACAAGTCATCAAAGGTCATCACAAGACATCAAAGGTCATCACAAGTCATCAAAGGTCATCACAAGACATCAAAAGTCATCACAAGTCATCAAAGGTCATCACAGGTCATCACAAGACATCAAAGGTCATCACAAGTCATCCAAGGTCATCACAAGTCATCAAAGGTCATCACAGGTCATCACAAGTCATCAAAGGTCATCACAAGACATCAAAGGTCATCACAAGTCATCAAAGGTCATCACAGGTCATCACAAGACATCAAAGGTCATCACAAGTCATCAAAGGTCATCACAAGACATCAAATGTCATCACAAGACATCAAAGGTCATCACAAGTCATCAAAGGTCATCACAGGTCATCACAAGTCATCAAAGGTCATCACAAGACATCAAATGTCATCACAAGACATCAAAGGTCATCACAAGTCATCAAAGGTCATCACAGGTCATCACAAGTCATCAAAGGTCATCACAGGTCATCACAAGACATCAAAGGTCATCACAGGTCATCACAAGACATCAAAGGTCATCACAAGTCATCCAAGGTCATCACAAGTCATCAAAGGTCATCACAGGTCATCACAAGACATCAAAGGTCATCACAAGTCATCAAAGGTCATCACAAGACATCAAATGTCATCACAAGACATCAAAGGTCATCACAAGTCATCAAAGGTCATCACAGGTCATCACAAGTCATCAAAGGTCATCACAAGACATCAAAGGTCATCACAAGACATCAGAGGTCATCACAAGTCATCAAAGGTCATCACAAGTCATCAAAGGTCATCACAAGACATCAAATGTCATCACAAGACATCAAAGGTCATCACAAGTCATCAAAGGTCATCACAAGTCATCAAAGGTCATCACAAGACATCAGAGGTCATCACAAGACATCAAAGGTCATCACAAGACATCAAATGTCATCACAAGACATCAAAGGTCATCACAAGTCATCAAAGGTCATCACAAGTCATCAAAGGTCATCACAAGACATCAAAGGTCATCACAAGTCATCAAAGGTCATCACAAGTCATCAAAGGTCATCACAAGTCATCACAAGTCATCAAAGGTCATCACAAGTCATCAAAGGTCATCACAAGACATCAAAGGTCATCACAAGTCATCAAAGGTCATCACAAGACATCAAAGGTCATCACAAGACATCAAAGGTCATCACAAGTCATCACAAGTCATCAAAGGTCATCACAAGTCATCACAAGACATCAAAGGTCATCACAAGTCATCAAAGGTCATCACAAGTCATCCAAGGTCATCACAAGTCATCACAAGTCATCAAAGGTCATCACAAGTCATCACAAGATATCAAAGGTCATCACAAGTCATCAAAGGTCATCACAAGTCATCACAAGACATCAAAGGTCATCACAAGTCATCCAAGGTCATCACAAGTCATCACAAGTCATCAAAGGTCATCACAAGACATCAAAGGTCATCACAAGTCATCACAAGTCATCCAAGGTCATCACAAGTCATCCAAGGTCATCACAAGACATCAAAGGTCATCACAAGACATCAAAGGTCATCACAAATCATCAAAGGTCATCACAAGTCATCAAAGGTCATCACAAGACATCAAAGGTCATCACAAATCATCAAAGGTCATCACAAGACATCAAAGGTCATCACAAGTCATCACAAGACATCAAAGGTCATCACAAGTCATCCAAGGTCATCACAAGACATCAAAGGTCATCACAAGACATCAAAGGTCATCACAAGTCATCAAAGGTCATCACAAATCATCAAAGGTCATCACAAGTCATCAAAGGTCATCACAAGTCATCAAAGGTCATCAAAGGTCATCACAAGTCATCAAAGGTCATCACAAGTCATCAAAGGTCATCACAAGACATCACAAGTCATCAAAGGTCATCACAAGACATCAAAGGTCATCACAAATCATCAAAGGTCATCACAAGTCATCAAAGGTCATCACAAGTCATCAAAGGTCATCACAAGTCATCAAAGGTCATCACAAGACATCAAAGGTCATCACAAGTCATCAAAGGTCATCACAAGTCATCAAAGGTCATCACAAGACATCACAAGTCATCAAAGGTTAAGCTCATTAATGAGCAAAAAATGGTGGAGGAACGGAAAACCAGGAGGCCCCCAATGTACCGATAACTGTAGACATGTATGTATATATGAAACTGTCTGGAGTGGCATGTGTACATGTGCACAGTGTGCATGTGCATGCGCCTGTGACTGTAGGAGTGAGTGTGTGTGTACTGTAGCACGGAGAAGTTAAATGTTGTTTTTTTTTGCTCATTTATAATTACTGTTTTTATGTTGTTTTCAATGTATTGTCCATGCAGCAATTTCCCAGCATCCTAGACAAATTTCTCCCTAGGGAGACGAATAAAGTAACCTTGACTTTGAGGTCATCACAAGTCATCACAAGTCATCAAAGGTCATCAAAGGTCATCACAAGTCATCAAAGGTCCATCACTGTACTGTATATGCACAGAGAGAGAGAGAGAGAGAGAGAGAGAGAGAGAGAGAGAGAAAGAGAGAAGCTCAAGGTGTCAGTTCCCCCAGTAGTCTAAGCCTATAGCAGCATGTGACATTAAATATAAACATATATGAGTGCCCTCTAGTGGACACATTGTTCATTGTCCAGAAAGGAAGGAGAGCTCTAAATAGCACTTTACGTTAGCGACTTTTCGTTAGCCTGTCAGTGGTCTCTGCGTCGCACGTTAAAATAACAAAGAATGTATCGATTTCATTGTTCTGGCAGGCCGTCAAAAACAACGATCTTGAGGAGCCTAAGAGAACTCAGGAGCTCCCAGGAAAGTAGGTGGTTAGTGACTGATGTTTTAAGTCTATTCTTAAAAATACAGACTGTGTCTGCCTCCCGGACCCCGGCTGGAAGACGATTCCGGAGGAGAGGAGCCAGATAACTGAAGGCTCTACCTCCCATAGTACATTTAGAGACTGTAGGTACCACGAGCAGGACTGATAACTGAAGGCTCTTCCTCCCATAATACATTTAGAGACTGTACCACGAGCAGGCCTGATAACTGAAGGCTCTACCTCCCATAGTACATTTAGAGACTGTAGGTACCACGAGCAGGACTGATAACTGAAGGCTCTACCTCCCATAGTACATTTAGAGACTGTAGGTACCACGAGCAGGACTGATAACTGAAGGCTCTTCCTCCCATAATACATTTAGAGACTGTACCACAAGCAGGCCTGATAACTGAAGGCTCTACCTCCCGTAGTACATTTAGAGACTGTAGGTACCAAGAGCAGGCCTGATAACTGAAGGCTCTATCTCCCGTAGTACATTTAGAGACTGTAGGTACCATGAGCAGGCCTGATAACTGAAGGCTCTACCTCCCATAATACATTTAGAAACCGTAGGTACCACGAACAGGCCTGATAACTGAAGGCTCTACCTCCCATAGTACATTTAGAGACTGTACAACGAGCAGGCCTCATGACTGAAGGCTCTACCTCCCATAGTACATTTAGAGACTGTAGGTACCACGAGCAGCCCTGATAACTGAAGGCTCTACCTCCCGTAGTACATTTAGAGACTGTAGGTACCACGAACAGGCCTGATAACTGAAGGCTCTACCTCCCGTAGTACATTTAGAGACCGTAGGTACCACGAGCAGGCCTGATAAATGAAGGCTCTACCTCCCGTAGTACATTTAGAGACTGTACCACGAGCAGGCCTGATAACTGAAGGCTCTAACTCCCATAGTACATTTAGAGACTGTACCACGAGCAGACCTGATAACTGAAGGCTCCACCTCCCGTAGTACATTTAGAGACTGTACCACGAGCAGGCCTGATAACTGAAGGCTCTACCTCCCGTAGTAAATTTAGAGACTGTACCACGAACAGGCCTGATAACTGAAGGCTCTACCTCCCATAGTACATTTAGAGACCGTAGGTACCACGAGCAGGCCTAATAACTGAAGGCTCTACCTCCCGTAGTACATTTAGAGACTGTACCACGAACAGGCCTGATAACTGAAGGCTCTACCTCCCGTAGTACATTTAGAGACTGTACCACGAGCAGGCCTGATAACTGAAGGCTCTACCTCCCGTAGTACATTTAGAGACTGTACCACGAACAGACCTGATAACTGAAGGCTCTAACTCCCATAGTACATTTAGAGACTGTACCACGAGCAGACCTGATAACTGAAGGCTCCACCTCCCGTAGTACATTTAGAGACTGTACCACGAGCAGGCCTGATAACTGAAGGCTCTACCTCCCGTAGTACATTTAGAGACTGTACCACGAACAGGCCTGATAACTGAAGGCTCTACCTCCCGTAGTAAATTTAGAGACTGTACCACGAACAGGCCTGATAACTGAAGGCTCTACCTCCCATAGTACATTTAGAGACCGTAGGTACCACGAGCAGGCCTAATAACTGAAGGCTCTACCTCCCGTAGTACATTTAGAGACTGTACCACGAACAGGCCTGATAACTGAAGGCTCTACCTCCCGTAGTACATTTAGAGACCGTAGGTACCACGAGCAGGCCTGATAACTGAAGGCTCCACCTCCCGTAGTACATTTAGAGACTGTACCACGAGCAGGCCTGATAACTGAAGGCTCTACCTCCCGTAGTACATTTAGAGACTGTACCACGAACAGACCTGATAACTGAAGGCTCTAACTCCCATAGTACATTTAGAGACTGTACCACGAGCAGACCTGATAACTGAAGGCTCCACCTCCCGTAGTACATTTAGAGACTGTACCACGAGCAGGCCTGATAACTGAAGGCTCTACCTCCCGTAGTACATTTAGAGACTGTACCACGAACAGGCCTGATAACTGAAGGCTCTACCTCCCATAGTACATTTAGAGACCGTAGGTACCACGAGCAGGCCTGATAACTGAAGGCTCTACCTCCCGTAGTACATTTAGAGACTGTACCACGAACAGGCCTGATAACTGAAGGCTCTACCTCCCGTAGTACATTTAGAAACCGTAGGTACCACGAGCAGACCTGATAACTGAAGGCTCTACCTCCCGTAGTACATTTAGAGACTGTACCACGAACAGGCCTGATAACTGAAGGCTCTACCTCCCGTAGTACATTTAGAAACCGTAGGTACCACGAGCAGACCTGATAACTGAAGGCTCCACCTCCCGTAGTACATTTAGAGACTGTACCACGAGCAGGCCTGATAACTGAAGGCTCTAACTCCCATAGTACATTTAGAGACTGTACCACGAACAGGCCTGATAACTGAAGGCTCTACCTCCCATAGTACATTTAGAGACCGTAGGTACCATGAGCAGGCCTAATAACTGAAGGCTCTACCTCCCGTAGTACATTTAGAGACTGTACCACGAACAGGCCTGATAACTGAAGGCTCTACCTCCCATAGTACATTTAGAGACTGTAGGTACCACGAACAGGCCTGATAACTGAAGGCTCTACCTCCCATAGTACATTTAGAGACCGTAGGTACCACGAGCAGGCCTGATAACTGCAGGCTCCGACACAGATGCGTCTCCCCCTTTTTTGCTCCGCAGCAGTGAAAACGAAAACGAAACTTAAAAGTAAAGTCCGCAAAAACAACTCCATCCCGGTTATATGTAACTGTTCTGATATCCAAACCGACACGCTGTGAGCAACAGTTAACTTATCTTTATAGTTTGCACAGTTAAGATTAGCTTACATCTCAGATAGCGACACGGAGAGACGTTAACAGTCAGAGTCAGACAGAGAGGAGCTCAGACAGACAGTGAGGGGAGATATAACCCCGGTGTTTAAAATGTTGCTGTCGGTGTTTTCTGCTCTCTCTCAGTTTTTAAAAGTTACTTATCAAGCTTCTCCACCTGAAGCTCACCTGTTGTGATAACTGAACTTACACTAAACGACGTTACAAAGCAGCAGGCAGGTGAGCGTGAGTGACCATGGTGACTGTCAATCAACAATGTCCCACCCCCTCTATGAATTAAACTTCTGTCAGTAAAACTTACTTTGATCATGTGTCACAGAATGAACACATTCTGTATTATGTTTGATTATATATAAACTAAACTAAAGTTAGTCCAATGATGTCATAAAAACAACAAAGGCTGCAGAGCCTGTATGAAGCTCCAGCTGGAGGAACTCTGCAGGGCTAAAATAGAACAGAAACACAAGAACTCAAAGTCTACATGTTTTTAAATGAATGTATCACTGCGTGAAAATGTTCCCGATGAACATAAAAAGAGGACACATAACTAAATCATCATTTCAAAGTGGTGAAGAAAACCTTCAAATTGTTCATAAATATTGATCAAATTGAGTGAAAGACATTTCTGTTGCTAGAGATGTTCTGGGTGAGACCTCCAGACCTCCTACAAAGATGTTTTTCAAATAGATTAAACTTGTCAGCTCAGTTTTTGTGCATTTAAAAACATTATACAGGTAAATAAGTTTGGTTGAACTGGTCAGTAACTTACAAATCTGTCTAAAGAACATTATGAAAAAAATCATGATCGGGATTTTTCCCCCCAAATATCGTGATATGATATTTTTCCCATATCGCCCACCTCTAGTTTGAAAGTTGAGTTGTGAAGAGTGAATCCTCTGGGGGTTCAACACAAGGCCAGCGGACCAGATTAGGGTCGCTGAGTGAGAGAAGAGAAGCTTCTCTCACTCAGCATGTCTTTAAAAGAGGACAAGAGTCCACAAGTTTACTGCAGCAGCCACATGAGGTCTACAACGTCCTGTCACACACACACACACACACACACACACACACACACACACACACACACACACACACACACACACACACACACACACACACACACACACACACACACACACACACACACACACACACACACACACACACACACACGTCTGTGTCTCACCTCTTTACTCTTGTCAGGATTCCCTCCGGTTGGAGCTGCTCCTCCTTTTCCTGATTTCTCATCAGAAATCTTCTGCTGGGGCTCCGACATCTCAAACTTTTGCTATTTTCTTTGTGTAAAAACTTCGTGTTTTCCCGCTGCAGAGGAGTGTGTGTGTACGCGTCCTGTGTGTGTGTACGCGTCCTGTGTGTGTGAGGAGCCACATCACATGTTCTCCTTCCTGCAGACCTCCATCTGCCCGTCCTCCTCTCTAATGCTCCGAGCGGCTGTTTGTCCTCCACTCATAAACCACAGCTCAGGAGGCGTTCCCGGGCTGTAGGTAGAGTGGGAAAATACAGAGACAGTGACGTGAGCAGTCCTAAATATCAGTAAAGCAGTGCAAACAAGTAAGACGTTCGGGTAAGTCGCTCAAAGAACTTTAAAGAGTTAAAAACAGACATTTATAGAGCAGCTGATGGAGGATGATGGAGGAAGAGAAGACAATAACAAAATGTTCAGTTTAAACGTTAACTCTGAATATCTGGTGAGAAAATAAAAAGCATCACCAGGATTCTCTACTTTGAGAAAGTGGGCTGAGTTATGGAGACACATGTTGTGAGAGTTCAACAGACTGAATGTGACAGCGCTGAAACACCTGGATGAAGAACTCTGAACCCAACGTGAGTCGTGTATGGAAACTTGTTTGTCTGTTTTATCCATTTTATCTTTGCAAAGAAAAAATAATAAAACTCAAGTTAAAAAAGAAAAGGTCTGATGATTTTTAATTTCATTATTTGTTTTTTTTTTTATATTTATATTGTTATTCTAATAACAGTGATTTATAAACAAATATAATATAAAATAGTTAATTCATGTTCAACATTTTATGGAGTGTTTTAGTCAATAACAGAGAAAGAATGATCTGCTTAATGTTTAATAATGGGATGTCATCCGGGTCTTTGGGTCATGATATCGCTTTGTTTTATGGTTTTTAAAAGTTAACTTCTTTTTAAATCATATTTAGATGAATAAACTGCGGTCGGTTTGTGTATCTTTTTTCTGACTTTACTCGTAGACCCTGAAGGCAGCACGAGGAGTCATGTGACCCACAGCAGCAGGATAACGGAAACGGAGACAGAAACTTTTTAAAACTGGAATTTAAAGAAGAAAGTCTTTATTTTAAGATGAATGACGTCATACTGTTCAAGATTAAACCGTCACTTTAACACAACAGACGTTTTTCACCACATTGGATCCGGTGACGTCATCAGGGAGTTCATATACAGAAAATAAATAAACATTATTAGTCATGACGAATCTAAAAACCATGCTTTTATTTTTATTTTTATTTTGAAAATATTGATTCAGGGATTCAAATATCTGTGAATGTATCTCCATGATCAGAGGTGTCTTACCTCACTGAAGTAGACATTTTGGTTATCTATACTTCACTGGAGTAATTATTTTTCAGCCGACTTTTTAGTTCTACTTCTTACATTTTAAAACTCATTACTCCCATTTCATTTCGGCTTGTTTTCATTTCGGCTTGTTTTCATTTCGGCTTGTTTTCATTTCGGCTTGTCATCGTTCAAAAAAACACACACAACAAAAAAAACCTATCCATCTAAATCGGGCCATCTGGATAGAGTGAATTCGACCATACAAGGGTAATTGTTACTAATCCTGCCCTGGGTCCAGTTTTGTTATCTTACATTCGTTGCCCTCACAGATTCCTGCAGCTTGGATGTTCATTTACATTCCAATAAAGACTGTTGATAACATGCCTCTGAAGACTTTTTGCACCGTTACAATACTTATAGGACACGAGTCATCATATCTTCCTCTCCATGAAACACATGTTAGTGCTCAGTACATACATGGTTCTTTAATGTGTTTGTACTAAAGTTCATTTTCAATGGGCATAAATGAACCTGAAACAGGTGCATCCCAAATGTTTCAACATTAACATTTTAATATAACATTAAAGTCATTATGGCCTTTAGAAAAGGGGGGGAGGTGGGGTAGTGCACTATAGGCCCTTGTGGCGCAGCCTAAGCTTTTGTCCCCTCACATTACTTTAACTTTTATACTTGAAGTAGTTTTGAAACCAGAACGTTTACACTTTGAGTAAACAGCTTGAGTTGATACTTAAACAGAAGTCTTTTTAAACCCTCGTATCTATACTTCTACCTGAGTAATGAATGTCAATACTTTTGACATCTCCGTCCATGATGAATTCACTTTGATACACTTTATACGAAGACATGACAGCTGGTATCTTTAAGTCATTTTGATTTATTATAAATAATAATAATGTTGACGTGAAAACTCGTCCTGAAGGATTTTTTTTCATACGTTTGATGTCCATCTTGAATCTTGTAAAAACATCGTCCATCAGTCAGAGTATCTGTGTGCTGGTGCTGCCCCCTGCTGCTCACTCTGCAGTATGACATGTAACTGTCCTGACTATCATCACAACACGCCTTTGTTGAGAATAATAATAAAAACTGTTTACTGATGTTTACATCCTGAGCTCATCGAGAAAACAGCAAAATAAAAAACTAAAGAAGATCTGAGATTTGATTCTTCAGAAAACCTTTGTGATCAGAATCAGAATCATTTTATTGAGGAGCGACATTTAAAAAAACTAAAACTAAAGTCAAACAGATGAAATCCAGCAGAGGATCTGAAGGGAAGCCTTACCACTAACTTAGTGGTAAGGGCGCCTTGTAATAAGTTCACTCTTATTTTGAAAGTCTGGTAAAGAAAGTAAAAGCAAAAAACAAAAAAGACATGTTTTGTCTTATTTTGAAAGGGACAGAGTGTGTGTGTGTGTGTGTGTGTGTGTGTGTGTGTGTGTGTGTGTTGAAGGTTGTCATGGCGACGTGCTGTAGCCTGGGATCTTCTTCAGTTTCATGGAGATGTTCCACTATTATCACCTTTTGCCTCTTTCATCAATAAAACATTCTGTGTGTGTGTGTGTGTGTGTGTGTGTGTGTGTGTGTGTGTGTGTGTGTGTGTGTGTGTGTGTGTGTGTGTGTGTGTGTGTGTGTGTATGTCCTGTTTGTGTGTGTCCTGTATTTACTCCCTACCATCCTCCATCAAAGTCTCATGTTCATCTTTTTGTTGTCAGAGCTGGTGACTTGCTGCAGCAGACGTTTGAAGAACATCATGATGAAGACAATTCAAACTTTGTCTGTCAGAGAAGTAGAAAACTAAAATGTTTGTTTGTTTAATGGAGGTCAGACTGATCATTTCTGATGCATTCAAGGAAGTCAGAAAATTCAAACGCTGTCTTTGTGACACATCAGATTTCTGTTCACAGAGAGATAGAAATCATCGCCAGATCATCACTGATGTTATTATGGTGGATTTTGTTTTTCCTGCTGATGATTTGTTGATCTTACTGAAACCAGAACACTGATTTCAGAAAGTGTTCCTGTGTGTTCTAGTTTCACCACAATCAGGGACTCAAAGGTCCAATCAGTGAGCTGTGTAGAGCGTACTATATGATCAGACATTTAAGGTTCTATATGTAACTTTTTACATGTATAAGTCATTTTCTATCGCCCATTAATAAGCGAACGGTTAACTGATGTGAAAAAGAAGATGTTCACTGTCTATCTGTGTTTTCTGTATAACATTTTTACTCGGGTCAGTTTTTCCGTCACAGCTGCAGGAAGTGACGTTATGCGTTCTCAACGTCCTCCTCACTCCGCTCCGCTAAAGGCCCTGACACATCAAGCAGACGGAAAGAACTAGTGGCGACGAAGGCCACCTGTGGTGTCGGAGCACAAAGCCTTTTGTCTCGACCAAAAAGTTTCACTTGAACACATCGCAAAGACTACAGCCGACAGCCAACTACCACGTACGTTCTGCACATGTGTGAGAGTCAATACCTCTCCATGCCAGCAGGGGGCAGTAGTCTGTAATCGTCATTCCAAAAGGTGAAACCTGAAGAGGACGAGGAAGAACGCAGATAAATAAACCGTTGTTATGATACGAGAATTTTCTCACGGCTGTCGCTCAACACTCGTAATAAACTTCTAATGGAGAATAATGTCTGATAAAAAGGTGAAAATGGCGCTGGCATTGTCAGCCCTTAATCTTTTATTCGTGGAACAAAAATAGAAGAGGCGCTTCCATATTTCTTCTCGTGCACTGGCTCTCCTGTTTCGTTGAGCTGAACAGCCAATCAGAGAGATTCCTACCCCCAACCACGCCGATGACGGCTCACAGAGATTCAACATGTGCATTGGCCCAAAAAAAGGCCAACTGGGGCCAACGGGTAGCGACGGAGCCGGACACATCACAAAGACTAGGTTAGACTACCTTGGTGTGTCAGGACCTTTCTCACAGAGATCAACAGTAGCGCCTGCTGAGACTATGAATCTAATATGGAATCTGTTAGTACAAATAAACGACCGGCCTCAAACACAACACAGACTCCTTCACAGACCACTTACTTCCTCTGTAAACATTATGCCGGTAAATATCCAGTGTTTCTCGGCCGATGATGATGCTCGTCTGTGTACGTACGAGCACGCGAGCGAGCAGGCAAGGGAGAGAGAGCAACAGGTTCCTGGTGCAGTTCGCCTAACGGCCTGTGGTGTCACTACAAACGCAGTGAACGTTACATATAGCCCCTTTAAGGAAACATGCTATGTTGAAGTGCTGGCTTCTCTGACAACAATGCAGCAGCCAGTATGTCCTCCTTCTAACTTTAGATTCTGCTGGATTTGTTTGGACCAGAGAAGGTAGGCGGCTTTAAGGCGACCCCCCCCTCCCCACACTCGGTTTGCCTGATATGAGACCAGTTATTTAAAAATGTAAATTCTGGTTGGTGTTTTTTGTTTTGGATTTTGAACATGAGAGATTTGAAAAAGACCAAGTACTTTGAGTGTTCTGTTGTATCTTTCATCACTAGAAGTTCACTGATTTACACGTCTTTGTAAAAAAACATTTTTTTAAATGTCCTGTTATTTTTTCAGAGAATTCAGAAGTTTAAAAAAAAAAAGAATTTTAAACCAGAAGTTTCAAAGACTTTGATTAAAAATGTCTTGTGATCTCTGAAATATAATCTTTTCATTTTATATATATATTTCAGAATCATTTTCAAATCAGTGCAGAGAAACAGGAAGTAGCCACGTTTATAAACTAGGAAGTGTCATCGAGTGAGTGAAGACGTAAAGGGGAGGAGATTTGACTTATGAAGCTTTAATTATTTACAGATGTTTTAATGAGAAAGTGTCTCTGATTGGTCTGTTCTGTGATTGGACACTCTGATGCTGATCCTCACGTTCCTCTCGTCCCCTCCGGAGAGATGTCGCTCCGAATGCAGATCTGCTCAGAAGCTTCTAGAAAGACTTCCATCGTATGGCAGACAGGATGGTGTGGATGAAGTAGAGCAGAGTCGCCACATACGAGAAAACCTGCAGAGACACAGAGAACAAAGTCTGAAGGCGTTCCTTTGGTCTTCAGTTTCTTTCTCTGGTCACTCAGTGTATCCCACAATGTATTGTGAAAAGTAGTGTACAACCAATGTTCAATATCTATGCCTTATCCCATCATGCATTGTGGTACAAAGATTGATGCCAGCCGGGAAGTAGCGTTTGACTCGACTGCTCTCGGACGGACGAGAGGAGCGACCAGTATGAACACAGAATGCACAAAGACCACTGCCCCCCTACCCTGCAAACCCGTTATTTCCTGTGTCCTCCTGCACAAACCTCATAAACCCAGTGCTCCTCTTTGATGAAGCTGTAGGAAGAGAGAAAGAAAACGGAAAAAAAGCAAACGCCACATCTCGAACAACCGGTTAAAAAATTCTCTGACTCAGTTAAAGCAGCAACGACAAAATACTTCTCCGATCTCTGCAACAGACCCCTGGTTCATTTGAAACTCTCCAGACTCTTCCACACTGACTGAGAATCTTTCCCTTCTTCAGCTGTGCCAGTTTTTAATCGGTTTGCTATCTCACCCCTCTCTGCAAGAAACGGTCCTTTATTTGAAGCCCACAACATGTACCACAGGGATACATCCATGGCCCAATACTGGTTCATGTATACATGCCCCCAATAAGTCCAATTATCCAGAAACACAATCTCTCATACCCCTTTTATCTACTTTTCGACCCTTTAACACTTTGACCCTTTATCACTTTAACAATTTGACCCTTTATCACTTTGACCCTTCATCACTTTGACCCTTTATCACTTTGACCCTTCATCACTTTGTCCCTTTATCACTTTGACCCTTTATCACTTTGTCCCTTTATCACTTTGTCCCTTTATCACTTTGACCCTTTATCACTTTGTCCCTTTATCACTTTGTCCCTTTAACAATTTGACCCTTTATCCCTTTATCACTTTGACCCTTGATCACTTTGTCCCTTTATCACTTTGTCCCTTTAACACTTTGACCCTTTAACACTTTGTCCCTTTATCACTTTGACCCTTTATCACTTTAACACTTTGACCCTTTATCACTTTGTCCCTTTAACACTTTGTCCCTTTAACACTTTGACCCTTTATCACTTTGTCCCTTTATCACTTTGACCCTTTATCACTTTGTCCCTTTAACACTTTGTCCCTTTAACACTTTGACCCTTTATCACTTTGTCCCTTTAACACTTTGTCCCTTTATCACTTTGTCCCTTTATCACTTTGTCCCTTTAACACTTTGTCCCTTTAACACTTTGTCCCTTTAACACTTTGTCCCTTTATCACTTTGTCCCTTTAACACTTTGTCCCTTTAACACTTTGTCCCTTTATCACTTTGACCCTTTATCACTTTATCACTTTGTCCCTTTAACACTTTGACCCTTTATCACTTTGACCCTTTATCACTTTGTCCCTTTAACACTTTGTCCCTTTATCACTTTGTCCCTTTAACACTTTGACCCTTTAACACTTTGACCCTTTATCCCTTTGACCCTTTAACACTTTGTCCCTTTATCACTTTGTCCCTTTATCACTTTGACCCTTTATCACTTTGTCCCTTTAACACTTTGTCCCTTTAACACTTTGTCCCTTTAACACTTTGTCCCTTTATCACTTTGTCCCTTTAACACTTTGTCCCTTTAACACTTTGTCCCTTTAACACTTTGTCCCTTTATCACTTTGACCCTTTATCACTTTATCACTTTGTCCCTTTAACACTTTGTCCCTTTATCACTTTGTCCCTTTAACACTTTGTCCCTTTATCACTTTAACAATCTGACCCTTTATCACTTTGTCCCTTTATCACTTTGACCCTTTATCACTTTAACAATTTGACCCTTTATCACTTTTTCCCTTTTACTCTTTGACCCTTTATCACTTTGACCCTTTATCACTTTAACAATTTGACCCTTTATCACTTTGTCCCTTTAACACTTTGACCCTTTATCACTTTGACCCTTTATCACTTTGTCCCTTTAACACTTTGTCCCTTTATCACTTTGTCCCTTTATCACTTTGTCCCTTTATCACTTTGTCCCTTTATGACTTTGTCCCTTTAACACTTTGTCCCTTTATCACTTTGTCCCTTTATCACTTTGTCCCTTTAACACTTTGTCCCTTTAACACTTTGACCCTTTAACACTTTGACCCTTTATCACTTTGACCCTTTAACACTTTGTCCCTTTATCACTTTGTCCCTTTATCACTTTGTCCCTTTAACACTTTGTCCCTTTAACACTTTGTCCCTTTAACACTTTGTCCCTTTATCACTTTGACCCTTTATCACTTTAACAATTTGACCCTTTATCACTTTGTCCCTTTAACACTTTGACCCTTTAACACTTTGACCCTTTATCACTTTAACAATTTGACCCTTTATCACTTTGACCCTTTAACACTTTGTCCCTTTAACACTTTGACCCTTTATCACTTTGTCCCTTTATCACTTTGACCCTTTATCACTTTAACAATTTGACCCTTTATCACTTTGTCCCTTTAAGACTTTGTCCCTTTAACACTTTGACCCTTTATCACTTTGTCCCTTTAACACTTTGTCCCTTTATCACTTTGTCCCTTTATCACTTTGTCCCTTTAACACTTTGTCCCTTTAACACTTTGACCCTTTAACACTTTGACCCTTTATCACTTTGACCCTTTAACACTTTGTCCCTTTATCACTTTGTCCCTTTATCACTTTGACCCTTTATCACTTTGTCCCTTTAACACTTTGTCCCTTTAACACTTTGTCCCTTTAACACTTTGTCCCTTTATCACTTTGACCCTTTATCACTTTAACAATTTGACCCTTTATCACTTTGTCCCTTTAACACTTTGACCCTTGAACACTTTGTCCCTTTAACACTTTGCCCCTTTATCACTTTGTCCCTTTATCACTTTGTCCCTTTAACACTTTGTCCCTTTAACACTTTGACCCTTTATCACTTTGTCCCTTTAACACTTTGTCCCTTTATCACTTTGTCCCTTTATCACTTTGTCCCTTTAACACTTTGTCCCTTTAACACTTTGTCCCTTTAACACTTTGTCCCTTTATCACTTTGTCCCTTTAACACTTTGTCCCTTTAACACTTTGACCCTTTATCACTTTATCACTTTGTCCCTTTAACACTTTGTCCCTTTATCACTTTGTCCCTTTATCACTTTGTCCCTTTAACACTTTGTCCCTTTAACACTTTGTCCCTTTAACACTTTGTCCCTTTATCACTTTGTCCCTTTAACACTTTGTCCCTTTAACACTTTGTCCCTTTATCACTTTGTCCCTTTAACACTTTGACCCTTTAACACTTTGACCCTTTATCACTTTGACCCTTTAACACTTTGTCCCTTTATCACTTTGTCCCTTTATCACTTTGTCCCTTTATCACTTTGACCCTTTATCACTATGACCCTTCACCACTTTGACCCTTTATCACTTTGACCCTTTATCACTTTGTCCCTTTAACACTTTGACCCTTTATCACTTTGTCCCTTTAACACTTTGACCCTTTATCACTTTAACAATTTGACCCTTTATCACTTTGTCCCTTTATCACTTTGACCCTTTATCACTTTAACAATTTGACCCTTTATCACTTTGTCCCTTTAACACTTTGACCCTTTATCACTTTGACTCTTTATCACTTTAACACTTTGACCCTTTATCACTTTGTCCCTTTAACACTTTGACCCTTTATCACTTTGACTCTTTATCACTTTAACACTTTGACCCTTTATCACTTTGTCCCTTTAACACTTTGTCCCTTTAACACTTTGACCCTTTATCACTTTGTCCCTTTATCACTTTGACCCTTTATCACTTTAACAATTTGACCCTTTATCACTTTGTCCCTTTAACACTTTGACCCTTTATCACTTTAACAATTTGACCCTTTATCACTTTGTCCCTTTATCACTTTGACCCTTTATCACTTTAACAATTTGACCCTTTATCACTTTGTCCCTTTAACTCTTTGACCCTTTATCACTTTGACCCTTTATCACTTTAACAATTTGACCCTTTATCACTTTGTCCCTTTAACACTTTGACCCTTTATCACTTTGACCCTTTAACACTTTGTCCCTTTATCACTTTGTCCCTTTAACACTTTGACCCTTTAACACTTTGACCCTTTATCACTTTGACCCTTTAACACTTTGTCCCTTTATCACTTTGTCCCTTTATCACTTTGACCCTTTAACACTTTGACCCTTTAACACTTTGTCCCTTTAACACTTTGACCCTTTATCACTTTGACCCTTTATCACTATGACCCTTCACCACTTTGACCCTTTATCACTTTGACCCTTTATCACTTTGTCCCTTTATCACTTTGACCCTTTATCACTTTATCACTTTGTCCCTTTAACACTTTGTCCCTTTATCACTTTGTCCCTTTAACACTTTGTCCCTTTATCACTTTAACAATTTGACCCTTTATCACTATTTCCCTTTAACTCTTTGTCCCTTTAACACTTTGTCCCTTTATCACTTTAACAATTTGACCCTTTATCTCTATGACCCTTCACCACTTTGACCCTTTATCACTTTGTCCCTTTAACACTTTGACCCTTTATCACTTTAACAATTTGACCCTTTATCACTTTGTCCCTTTATCACTTTGACCCTTTATCACTTTAACAATTTGACCCTTTATCACTTTGTCCCTTTAACTCTTTGACCCTTTATCACTTTGACCCTTTATCACTTTGTCCCTTTATCACTTTGTCCCTTTATCACTTTGTCCCTTTATCACTTTGTCCCTTTAACACTTTGTCCCTTTAACACTTTGACCCTTTATCACTTTGACCCTTTAACACTTTGTCCCTTTATCACTTTGTCCCTTTATCACTTTGACCCTTTAACACTTTGTCCCTTTAACACTTTGTCCCTTTAACACTTTGTCCCTTTAACACTTTGTCCCTTTATCACTTTGACCCTTTATCACTTTATCACTTTGTCCCTTTAACACTTTGTCCCTTTATCACTTTGTCCCTTTAACACTTTGACCCTTTATCACTTTGACCCTTTATCACTTTGTCCCTTTAACACTTTGTCCCTTTATCACTTTGTCCCTTTATCACTTTGACCCTTTATCACTATTTCCCTTTAACTCTTTGACCCTTTATCACTTTGACCCTTTATCACTTTGACCCTTTATCACTTTAACAATTTGACCCTTTATCACTTTGTCCCTTTAACACTTTGACCCTTTATCACTTTGACCCTTTATCACTTTGTCCCTTTAACACTTTGTCCCTTTATCACTTTGTCCCTTTATCACTTTGTCCCTTTATCACTTTGTCCCTTTATGACTTTGTCCCTTTAACACTTTGTCCCTTTAACACTTTGACCCTTTATCACTTTGACCCTTTATCATTTTGTCCCTTTAACACTTTGTCCCTTTATCACTTTGTCCCTTTATCACTTTGTCCCTTTAAGACTTTGTCCCTTTAACACTTTGACCCTTTATCACTTTGTCCCTTTAACACTTTGTCCCTTTATCACTTTGTCCCTTTATCACTTTGTCCCTTTAACACTTTGTCCCTTTAACACTTTGACCCTTTAACACTTTGACCCTTTATCACTTTGACCCTTTAACACTTTGTCCCTTTATCACTTTGTCCCTTTATCACTTTGACCCTTTATCACTTTGTCCCTTTAACACTTTGTCCCTTTAACACTTTGTCCCTTTAACACTTTGTCCCTTTATCACTTTGACCCTTTATCACTTTAACAATTTGACCCTTTATCACTTTGTCCCTTTAACACTTTGACCCTTTATCACTTTGACTCTTTATCACTTTAACACTTTGACCCTTTATCACTTTGTCCCTTTAACACTTTGTCCCTTTAACACTTTGACCCTTTATCACTTTGTCCCTTTATCACTTTGACCCTTTATCACTTTAACAATTTGACCCTTTATCACTTTGTCCCTTTAACACTTTGACCCTTTATCACTTTAACAATTTGACCCTTTATCACTTTGTCCCTTTATCACTTTGACCCTTTATCACTTTAACAATTTGACCCTTTATCACTTTGTCCCTTTAACTCTTTGACCCTTTATCACTTTGACCCTTTATCACTTTAACAATTTGACCCTTTATCACTTTGTCCCTTTAACACTTTGACCCTTTATCACTTTGACCCTTTATCACTTTGTCCCTTTAACACTTTGTCCCTTTATCACTTTGTCCCTTTATCACTTTGTCCCTTTAAGACTTTGTCCCTTTAACACTTTGACCCTTTATCACTTTGTCCCTTTAACACTTTGTCCCTTTATCACTTTGTCCCTTTATCACTTTGTCCCTTTAACACTTTGACCCTTTAACACTTTGACCCTTTATCACTTTGACCCTTTAACACTTTGTCCCTTTATCACTTTGTCCCTTTATCACTTTGACCCTATATCACTTTGTCCCTTTAACACTTTGTCCCTTTAACACTTTGTCCCTTTATCACTTTGTCCCTTTAACACTTTGTCCCTTTAACACTTTGTCCCTTTATCACTTTGACCCTTTATCACTTTATCACTTTGTCCCTTTAACACTTTGTCCCTTTATCACTTTGTCCCTTTAACACTTTGTCCCTTTATCACTTTAACAATCTGACCCTTTATCACTTTGTCCCTTTATCACTTTGACCCTTTATCACTTTAACAATTTGACCCTTTATCACTTTGTCCCTTTAACTCTTTGACCCTTTATCACTTTGACCCTTTATCACTTTAACAATTTGTCCCTTTATCACTTTGTCCCTTTATCACTTTGTCCCTTTAACACTTTGTCCCTTTAACACTTTGACCCTTTAACACTTTGACCCTTTATCACTTTGACCCTTTAACACTTTGTCCCTTTATCACTTTGTCCCTTTATCACTTTGACCCTATATCACTTTGTCCCTTTAACACTTTGTCCCTTTAACACTTTGTCCCTTTATCACTTTGACCCTTGAACACTTTGTCCCTTTATCACTTTGTCCCTTTATCACTTTGTCCCTTTAACACTTTGTCCCTTTAACACTTTGTCCCTTTATCACTTTGTCCCTTTAACACTTTGTCCCTTTATCACTTTGTCCCTTTAACACTTTGACCCTTTATCACTTTGTCCCTTTAACACTTTGTCCCTTTATCACTTTGTCCCTTTAACACTTTGACCCTTTAACACTTTGACCCTTTATCACTTTGACCCTTTAACACTTTGTCCCTTTATCACTTTGTCCCTTTATCACTTTGACCCTTTAACACTTTGACCCTTTAACACTTTGTCCCTTTAACACTTTGACCCTTTATCACTTTGACCCTTTATCACTATGACCCTTCACCACTTTGACCCTTTATCACTTTGACCCTTTATCACTTTGTCCCTTTATCACTTTGACCCTTTATCACTTTATCACTTTGTCCCTTTAACACTTTGTCCCTTTATCACTTTGTCCCTTTAACACTTTGTCCCTTTATCACTTTAACAATTTGACCCTTTATCACTATTTCCCTTTAACTCTTTGTCCCTTTAACACTTTGTCCCTTTATCACTTTAACAATTTGACCCTTTATCTCTATGACCCTTCACCACTTTGACCCTTTATCACTTTGTCCCTTTAACACTTTGACCCTTTATCACTTTAACAATTTGACCCTTTATCACTTTGTCCCTTTATCACTTTGACCCTTTATCACTTTAACAATTTGACCCTTTATCACTTTGTCCCTTTAACTCTTTGACCCTTTATCACTTTGACCCTTTATCACTTTGTCCCTTTATCACTTTGTCCCTTTATCACTTTGTCCCTTTATCACTTTGTCCCTTTAACACTTTGTCCCTTTAACACTTTGACCCTTTATCACTTTGACCCTTTAACACTTTGTCCCTTTATCACTTTGTCCCTTTATCACTTTGACCCTTTAACACTTTGTCCCTTTAACACTTTGTCCCTTTAACACTTTGTCCCTTTAACACTTTGTCCCTTTATCACTTTGACCCTTTATCACTTTATCACTTTGTCCCTTTAACACTTTGTCCCTTTATCACTTTGTCCCTTTAACACTTTGACCCTTTATCACTTTGACCCTTTATCACTTTGTCCCTTTAACACTTTGTCCCTTTATCACTTTGTCCCTTTATCACTTTGACCCTTTATCACTATTTCCCTTTAACTCTTTGACCCTTTATCACTTTGACCCTTTATCACTTTGACCCTTTATCACTTTAACAATTTGACCCTTTATCACTTTGTCCCTTTAACACTTTGACCCTTTATCACTTTGACCCTTTATCACTTTGTCCCTTTAACACTTTGTCCCTTTATCACTTTGTCCCTTTATCACTTTGTCCCTTTATCACTTTGTCCCTTTATGACTTTGTCCCTTTAACACTTTGTCCCTTTAACACTTTGACCCTTTATCACTTTGACCCTTTATCATTTTGTCCCTTTAACACTTTGTCCCTTTATCACTTTGTCCCTTTATCACTTTGTCCCTTTAAGACTTTGTCCCTTTAACACTTTGACCCTTTATCACTTTGTCCCTTTATCACTTTGTCCCTTTATCACTTTGTCCCTTTAACACTTTGTCCCTTTAACACTTTGACCCTTTAACACTTTGACCCTTTATCACTTTGACCCTTTAACACTTTGTCCCTTTATCACTTTGTCCCTTTATCACTTTGACCCTTTATCACTTTGTCCCTTTAACACTTTGTCCCTTTAACACTTTGTCCCTTTAACACTTTGTCCCTTTATCACTTTGACCCTTTATCACTTTAACAATTTGACCCTTTATCACTTTGTCCCTTTAACACTTTGACCCTTTATCACTTTGACTCTTTATCACTTTAACACTTTGACCCTTTATCACTTTGTCCCTTTAACACTTTGTCCCTTTAACACTTTGACCCTTTATCACTTTGTCCCTTTATCACTTTGACCCTTTATCACTTTAACAATTTGACCCTTTATCACTTTGTCCCTTTAACACTTTGACCCTTTATCACTTTAACAATTTGACCCTTTATCACTTTGTCCCTTTATCACTTTGACCCTTTATCACTTTAACAATTTGACCCTTTATCACTTTGTCCCTTTAACTCTTTGACCCTTTATCACTTTGACCCTTTATCACTTTAACAATTTGACCCTTTATCACTTTGTCCCTTTAACACTTTGACCCTTTATCACTTTGACCCTTTATCACTTTGTCCCTTTAACACTTTGTCCCTTTATCACTTTGTCCCTTTATCACTTTGTCCCTTTAAGACTTTGTCCCTTTAACACTTTGACCCTTTATCACTTTGTCCCTTTAACACTTTGTCCCTTTATCACTTTGTCCCTTTATCACTTTGTCCCTTTAACACTTTGACCCTTTAACACTTTGACCCTTTATCACTTTGACCCTTTAACACTTTGTCCCTTTATCACTTTGTCCCTTTATCACTTTGACCCTATATCACTTTGTCCCTTTAACACTTTGTCCCTTTAACACTTTGTCCCTTTATCACTTTGTCCCTTTAACACTTTGTCCCTTTAACACTTTGTCCCTTTATCACTTTGACCCTTTATCACTTTATCACTTTGTCCCTTTAACACTTTGTCCCTTTATCACTTTGTCCCTTTAACACTTTGTCCCTTTATCACTTTAACAATCTGACCCTTTATCACTTTGTCCCTTTATCACTTTGACCCTTTATCACTTTAACAATTTGACCCTTTATCACTTTGTCCCTTTAACTCTTTGACCCTTTATCACTTTGACCCTTTATCACTTTAACAATTTGTCCCTTTATCACTTTGTCCCTTTATCACTTTGTCCCTTTAACACTTTGTCCCTTTAACACTTTGACCCTTTAACACTTTGACCCTTTATCACTTTGACCCTTTAACACTTTGTCCCTTTATCACTTTGACCCTATATCACTTTGTCCCTTTAACACTTTGTCCCTTTAACACTTTGTCCCTTTATCACTTTGACCCTTGAACACTTTGTCCCTTTATCACTTTGTCCCTTTATCACTTTGTCCCTTTAACACTTTGTCCCTTTATCACTTTGTCCCTTTAACACTTTGACCCTTTAACACTTTGACCCTTTATCACTTTGACCCTTTAACACTTTGTCCCTTTATCACTTTGTCCCTTTATCACTTTGACCCTTTAACACTTTGACCCTTTAACACTTTGTCCCTTTAACACTTTGACCCTTTATCACTTTGACCCTTTATCACTATGACCCTTCACCACTTTGACCCTTTATCACTTTGACCCTTTATCACTTTGTCCCTTTAACACTTTGACCCTTTATCACTTTGTCCCTTTAACACTTTGACCCTTTATCACTTTAACAATTTGACCCTTTATCACTTTGTCCCTTTATCACTTTGACCCTTTATCACTTTAACAATTTGACCCTTTATCACTTTGTCCCTTTAACACTTTGACCCTTTATCACTTTGACTCTTTATCACTTTAACACTTTGACCCTTTATCACTTTGTCCCTTTAACACTTTGTCCCTTTAACACTTTGACCCTTTATCACTTTGTCCCTTTATCACTTTGACCCTTTATCACTTTAACAATTTGACCCTTTATCACTTTGTCCCTTTAACACTTTGACCCTTTATCACTTTAACAATTTGACCCTTTATCACTTTGTCCCTTTATCACTTTGACCCTATATCACTTTGTCCCTTTAACACTTTGTCCCTTTAACACTTTGTCCCTTTATCACTTTGACCCTTGAACACTTTGTCCCTTTATCACTTTGTCCCTTTATCACTTTGTCCCTTTAACACTTTGTCCCTTTATCACTTTGTCCCTTTAACACTTTGACCCTTTAACACTTTGACCCTTTATCACTTTGACCCTTTAACACTTTGTCCCTTTATCACTTTGTCCCTTTATCACTTTGACCCTTTAACACTTTGACCCTTTAACACTTTGTCCCTTTAACACTTTGACCCTTTATCACTTTGACCCTTTATCACTATGACCCTTCACCACTTTGACCCTTTATCACTTTGACCCTTTATCACTTTGTCCCTTTAACACTTTGACCCTTTATCACTTTGTCCCTTTAACACTTTGACCCTTTATCACTTTAACAATTTGACCCTTTATCACTTTGTCCCTTTATCACTTTGACCCTTTATCACTTTAACAATTTGACCCTTTATCACTTTGTCCCTTTAACACTTTGACCCTTTATCACTTTGACTCTTTATCACTTTAACACTTTGACCCTTTATCACTTTGTCCCTTTAACACTTTGTCCCTTTAACACTTTGACCCTTTATCACTTTGTCCCTTTATCACTTTGACCCTTTATCACTTTAACAATTTGACCCTTTATCACTTTGTCCCTTTAACACTTTGACCCTTTATCACTTTAACAATTTGACCCTTTATCACTTTGTCCCTTTATCACTTTGACCCTTTATCACTTTAACAATTTGACCCTTTATCACTTTGTCCCTTTAACTCTTTGACCCTTTATCACTTTGACCCTTTATCACTTTAACAATTTGACCCTTTATCACTTTGTCCCTTTAACACTTTGACCCTTTATCACTTTGACCCTTTATCACTTTGTCCCTTTAACACTTTGTCCCTTTATCACTTTGTCCCTTTATCACTTTGTCCCTTTAAGACTTTGTCCCTTTAACACTTTGACCCTTTATCACTTTGTCCCTTTAACACTTTGTCCCTTTATCACTTTGTCCCTTTATCACTTTGTCCCTTTAACACTTTGTCCCTTTAACACTTTGACCCTTTAACACTTTGACCCTTTATCACTTTGACCCTTTATCACTTTAACAATTTGACCCTTTATCACTTTGTCCCTTTATCACTTTGACCCTTTATCACTTTAACAATTTGACCCTTTATCACTTTGTCCCTTTAACTCTTTGACCCTTTATCACTTTGACCCTTTATCACTTTAACAATTTGACCCTTTATCACTTTGTCCCTTTAACACTTTGACCCTTTATCACTTTGACCCTTTAACACTTTGTCCCTTTAACACTTTGACCCTTTATCACTTTGACCCTTTAACACTTTGTCCCTTTATCACTTTGACCCTATATCACTTTGTCCCTTTAACACTTTGTCCCTTTAACACTTTGTCCCTTTATCACTTTGACCCTTGAACACTTTGTCCCTTTATCACTTTGTCCCTTTATCACTTTGTCCCTTTAACACTTTGTCCCTTTAACACTTTGTCCCTTTATCACTTTGTCCCTTTAACACTTTGACCCTTTAACACTTTGACCCTTTATCACTTTGACCCTTTAACACTTTGTCCCTTTATCACTTTGTCCCTTTATCACTTTGACCCTTTAACACTTTGACCCTTTAACACTTTGTCCCTTTAACACTTTGACCCTTTATCACTTTGACCCTTTATCACTATGACCCTTCACCACTTTGACCCTTTATCACTTTGACCCTTTATCACTTTGTCCCTTTAACACTTTGACCCTTTATCACTTTGTCCCTTTAACACTTTGACCCTTTATCACTTTAACAATTTGACCCTTTATCACTTTGTCCCTTTATCACTTTGACCCTTTATCACTTTAACAATTTGACCCTTTATCACTTTGTCCCTTTAACTCTTTGACCCTTTATCACTTTGTCCCTTTATCACTTTGTCCCTTTATCACTTTGTCCCTTTATCACTTTGTCCCTTTAACACTTTGTCCCTTTAACACTTTGACCCTTTAACACTTTGACCCTTTATCACTTTGACCCTTTAACACTTTGTCCCTTTATCACTTTGTCCCTTTATCACTTTGACCCTTTATCACTTTGTCCCTTTAACACTTTGTCCCTTTAACACTTTGTCCCTTTAACACTTTGTCCCTTTAACACTTTGTCCCTTTATCACTTTGACCCTTTATCACTTTATCACTTTGTCCCTTTAACACTTTGTCCCTTTATCACTTTGTCCCTTTAACACTTTGTCCCTTTATCACTTTAACAATTTGACCCTTTATCACTTTTTCCCTTTAACTCTTTGACCCTTTATCACTTTGACCCTTTATCACTTTAACAATTTGACCCTTTATCACTTTGTCCCTTTAACACTTTGACCCTTTATCACTTTGACCCTTTATCACTTTGTCCCTTTAACACTTTGTCCCTTTATCACTTTGTCCCTTTATCACTTTGTCCCTTTATCACTTTGTCCCTTTATGACTTTGTCCCTTTAACACTTTGTCCCTTTAACACTTTGACCCTTTATCACTTTGACCCTTTATCACTTTGTCCCTTTATCACTTTGACCCTTTATCACTTTGTCCCTTTAACACTTTGTCCCTTTAACACTTTGTCCCTTTAACACTTTGTCCCTTTAACACTTTGTCCCTTTATCACTTTGACCCTTTATCACTTTATCACTTTGTCCCTTTAACACTTTGTCCCTTTATCACTTTGTCCCTTTAACACTTTGTCCCTTTATCACTTTAACAATTTGACCCTTTATCACTTTTTCCCTTTAACTCTTTGACCCTTTATCACTTTGACCCTTCATCACTTTAACAATTTGACCCTTTATCACTTTGTCCCTTTAACACTTTGACCCTTTATCACTTTGACCCTTTATCACTTTGTCCCTTTAACACTTTGTCCCTTTATCACTTTGTCCCTTTATCACTTTGTCCCTTTATCACTTTGTCCCTTTATGACTTTGTCCCTTTAACACTTTGTCCCTTTAACACTTTGACCCTTTATCACTTTGACCCTTTATCACTTTGTCCCTTTAACACTTTGTCCCTTTATCACTTTGGCCCTTTATCACTTTGTCCCTTTAAGACTTTGTCCCTTTAACACTTTGACCCTTTATCACTTTGTCCCTTTAACACTTTGTCCCTTTATCACTTTGTCCCTTTATCACTTTGACCCTTTAACACTTTGACCCTTTAACACTTTGTCCCTTTAACACTTTGACCCTTTATCACTTTGACCCTTTATCACTATGACCCTTCACCACTTTGACCCTTTATCACTTTGACCCTTTATCACTTTGTCCCTTTAACACTTTGACCCTTTATCACTTTGTCCCTTTAACACTTTGACCCTTTATCACTTTAACAATTTGACCCTTTATCACTTTGTCCCTTTATCACTTTGACCCTTTATCACTTTAACAATTTGACCCTTTATCACTTTGTCCCTTTAACACTTTGACCCTTTATCACTTTGACTCTTTATCACTTTAACACTTTGACCCTTTATCACTTTGTCCCTTTAACACTTTGTCCCTTTAACACTTTGACCCTTTATCACTTTGTCCCTTTATCACTTTGACCCTTTATCACTTTAACAATTTGACCCTTTATCACTTTGTCCCTTTAACACTTTGACCCTTTATCACTTTAACAATTTGACCCTTTATCACTTTGTCCCTTTATCACTTTGACCCTTTATCACTTTAACAATTTGACCCTTTATCACTTTGTCCCTTTAACTCTTTGACCCTTTATCACTTTGACCCTTTATCACTTTAACAATTTGACCCTTTATCACTTTGTCCCTTTAACACTTTGACCCTTTATCACTTTGACCCTTTATCACTTTGTCCCTTTAACACTTTGTCCCTTTATCACTTTGTCCCTTTATCACTTTGTCCCTTTAAGACTTTGTCCCTTTAACACTTTGACCCTTGAACACTTTGTCCCTTTATCACTTTGTCCCTTTATCACTTTGTCCCTTTAACACTTTGTCCCTTTAACACTTTGTCCCTTTATCACTTTGTCCCTTTAACACTTTGACCCTTTAACACTTTGACCCTTTATCACTTTGACCCTTTAACACTTTGTCCCTTTATCACTTTGTCCCTTTATCACTTTGACCCTTTAACACTTTGACCCTTTAACACTTTGTCCCTTTAACACTTTGACCCTTTATCACTTTGACCCTTTATCACTATGACCCTTCACCACTTTGACCCTTTATCACTTTGACCCTTTATCACTTTGTCCCTTTAACACTTTGACCCTTTATCACTTTAACAATTTGACCCTTTATCACTTTGTCCCTTTAACTCTTTGACCCTTTATCACTTTGACCCTTTATCACTTTAACAATTTGACCCTTTATCACTTTGTCCCTTTAACACTTTGACCCTTTATCACTTTAACAATTTGACCCTTTATCACTTTGTCCCTTTAACACTTTGACCCTTTATCACTTTGACCCTTTATCACTTTGTCCCTTTAACACTTTGTCCCTTTATCACTTTGTCCCTTTATCACTTTGTCCCTTTAAGACTTTGTCCCTTTAACACTTTGACCCTTTATCACTTTGTCCCTTTAACACTTTGTCCCTTTATCACTTTGTCCCTTTATCACTTTGTCCCTTTAACACTTTGACCCTTTAACACTTTGACCCTTTATCACTTTGACCCTTTAACACTTTGTCCCTTTATCACTTTGTCCCTTTATCACTTTGACCCTATATCACTTTGTCCCTTTAACACTTTGTCCCTTTAACACTTTGTCCCTTTATCACTTTGTCCCTTTAACACTTTGTCCCTTTAACACTTTGTCCCTTTATCACTTTGACCCTTTATCACTTTATCACTTTGTCCCTTTAACACTTTGTCCCTTTATCACTTTGTCCCTTTAACACTTTGTCCCTTTATCACTTTAACAATCTGACCCTTTATCACTTTGTCCCTTTATCACTTTGACCCTTTATCACTTTAACAATTTGACCCTTTATCACTTTGTCCCTTTAACTCTTTGACCCTTTATCACTTTGACCCTTTATCACTTTAACAATTTGTCCCTTTATCACTTTGTCCCTTTATCACTTTGTCCCTTTAACACTTTGTCCCTTTAACACTTTGACCCTTTAACACTTTGACCCTTTATCACTTTGACCCTTTAACACTTTGTCCCTTTATCACTTTGTCCCTTTATCACTTTGACCCTATATCACTTTGTCCCTTTAACACTTTGTCCCTTTAACACTTTGTCCCTTTATCACTTTGACCCTTGAACACTTTGTCCCTTTATCACTTTGTCCCTTTATCACTTTGTCCCTTTAACACTTTGTCCCTTTAACACTTTGTCCCTTTATCACTTTGTCCCTTTAACACTTTGACCCTTTAACACTTTGACCCTTTATCACTTTGACCCTTTAACACTTTGTCCCTTTATCACTTTGTCCCTTTATCACTTTGACCCTTTAACACTTTGACCCTTTAACACTTTGTCCCTTTAACACTTTGACCCTTTATCACTTTGACCCTTTATCACTATGACCCTTCACCACTTTGACCCTTTATCACTTTGACCCTTTATCACTTTGTCCCTTTAACACTTTGACCCTTTATCACTTTGTCCCTTTAACACTTTGACCCTTTATCACTTTAACAATTTGACCCTTTATCACTTTGTCCCTTTATCACTTTGACCCTTTATCACTTTAACAATTTGACCCTTTATCACTTTGTCCCTTTAACACTTTGACCCTTTATCACTTTGACTCTTTATCACTTTAACACTTTGACCCTTTATCACTTTGTCCCTTTAACACTTTGTCCCTTTAACACTTTGACCCTTTATCACTTTGTCCCTTTATCACTTTGACCCTTTATCACTTTAACAATTTGACCCTTTATCACTTTGTCCCTTTAACACTTTGACCCTTTATCACTTTAACAATTTGACCCTTTATCACTTTGTCCCTTTATCACTTTGACCCTTTATCACTTTAACAATTTGACCCTTTATCACTTTGTCCCTTTAACTCTTTGACCCTTTATCACTTTGACCCTTTATCACTTTAACAATTTGACCCTTTATCACTTTGTCCCTTTATCACTTTGACCCTTTATCACTTTAACAATTTGACCCTTTATCACTTTGTCCCTTTAACTCTTTGACCCTTTATCACTTTGACCCTTTATCACTTTAACAATTTGACCCTTTATCACTTTGTCCCTTTAACACTTTGACCCTTTATCACTTTGACCCTTTATCACTTTGTCCCTTTAACACTTTGTCCCTTTATCACTTTGTCCCTTTATCACTTTGTCCCTTTAAGACTTTGTCCCTTTAACACTTTGACCCTTTATCACTTTGTCCCTTTAACACTTTGTCCCTTTATCACTTTGTCCCTTTATCACTTTGTCCCTTTAACACTTTGTCCCTTTAACACTTTGACCCTTTAACACTTTGACCCTTTATCACTTTGACCCTTTAACACTTTGTCCCTTTATCACTTTGTCCCTTTATCACTTTGACCCTATATCACTTTGTCCCTTTAACACTTTGTCCCTTTAACACTTTGTCCCTTTATCACTTTGACCCTTGAACACTTTGTCCCTTTATCACTTTGTCCCTTTATCACTTTGTCCCTTTAACACTTTGTCCCTTTAACACTTTGTCCCTTTATCACTTTGTCCCTTTAACACTTTGACCCTTTAACACTTTGACCCTTTATCACTTTGACCCTTTAACACTTTGTCCCTTTATCACTTTGTCCCTTTATCACTTTGACCCTTTAACACTTTGACCCTTTAACACTTTGTCCCTTTAACACTTTGACCCTTTATCACTTTGACCCTTTATCACTATGACCCTTCACCACTTTGACCCTTTATCACTTTGACCCTTTATCACTTTGTCCCTTTAACACTTTGACCCTTTATCACTTTGTCCCTTTAACACTTTGACCCTTTATCACTTTAACAATTTGACCCTTTATCACTTTGTCCCTTTATCACTTTGACCCTTTATCACTTTAACAATTTGACCCTTTATCACTTTGTCCCTTTAACTCTTTGACCCTTTATCACTTTGTCCCTTTATCACTTTGTCCCTTTATCACTTTGTCCCTTTATCACTTTGTCCCTTTAACACTTTGTCCCTTTAACACTTTGACCCTTTAACACTTTGACCCTTTATCACTTTGACCCTTTAACACTTTGTCCCTTTATCACTTTGTCCCTTTATCACTTTGACCCTTTATCACTTTGTCCCTTTAACACTTTGTCCCTTTAACACTTTGTCCCTTTAACACTTTGTCCCTTTAACACTTTGTCCCTTTATCACTTTGACCCTTTATCACTTTATCACTTTGTCCCTTTAACACTTTGTCCCTTTATCACTTTGTCCCTTTAACACTTTGTCCCTTTATCACTTTAACAATTTGACCCTTTATCACTTTTTCCCTTTAACTCTTTGACCCTTTATCACTTTGACCCTTTATCACTTTAACAATTTGACCCTTTATCACTTTGTCCCTTTAACACTTTGACCCTTTATCACTTTGACCCTTTATCACTTTGTCCCTTTAACACTTTGTCCCTTTATCACTTTGTCCCTTTATCACTTTGTCCCTTTATCACTTTGTCCCTTTAACACTTTGTCCCTTTAACACTTTGTCCCTTTAACACTTTGACCCTTTATCACTTTGACCCTTTATCACTTTGTCCCTTTAACACTTTGTCCCTTTATCACTTTGGCCCTTTATCACTTTGTCCCTTTAAGACTTTGTCCCTTTAACACTTTGACCCTTTATCACTTTGTCCCTTTAACACTTTGTCCCTTTATCACTTTGTCCCTTTATCACTTTGACCCTTTAACACTTTGACCCTTTAACACTTTGTCCCTTTAACACTTTGACCCTTTATCACTTTGACCCTTTATCACTATGACCCTTCACCACTTTGACCCTTTATCACTTTGACCCTTTATCACTTTGTCCCTTTAACACTTTGACCCTTTATCACTTTGTCCCTTTAACACTTTGACCCTTTATCACTTTAACAATTTGACCCTTTATCACTTTGTCCCTTTATCACTTTGACCCTTTATCACTTTAACAATTTGACCCTTTATCACTTTGTCCCTTTAACACTTTGACCCTTTATCACTTTGACTCTTTATCACTTTAACACTTTGACCCTTTATCACTTTGTCCCTTTAACACTTTGTCCCTTTAACACTTTGACCCTTTATCACTTTGTCCCTTTATCACTTTGACCCTTTATCACTTTAACAATTTGACCCTTTATCACTTTGTCCCTTTAACACTTTGACCCTTTATCACTTTAACAATTTGACCCTTTATCACTTTGTCCCTTTATCACTTTGACCCTTTATCACTTTAACAATTTGACCCTTTATCACTTTGTCCCTTTAACTCTTTGACCCTTTATCACTTTGACCCTTTATCACTTTAACAATTTGACCCTTTATCACTTTGTCCCTTTAACACTTTGACCCTTTATCACTTTGACCCTTTATCACTTTGTCCCTTTAACACTTTGTCCCTTTATCACTTTGTCCCTTTATCACTTTGTCCCTTTAAGACTTTGTCCCTTTAACACTTTGACCCTTTATCACTTTGTCCCTTTAACACTTTGTCCCTTTATCACTTTGTCCCTTTATCACTTTGTCCCTTTAACACTTTGTCCCTTTAACACTTTGACCCTTTAACACTTTGACCCTTTATCACTTTGACCCTTTAACACTTTGTCCCTTTATCACTTTGTCCCTTTATCACTTTGACCCTATATCACTTTGTCCCTTTAACACTTTGTCCCTTTAACACTTTGTCCCTTTATCACTTTGACCCTTGAACACTTTGTCCCTTTATCACTTTGTCCCTTTATCACTTTGTCCCTTTAACACTTTGTCCCTTTAACACTTTGTCCCTTTATCACTTTGTCCCTTTAACACTTTGACCCTTTAACACTTTGACCCTTTATCACTTTGACCCTTTAACACTTTGTCCCTTTATCACTTTGTCCCTTTATCACTTTGACCCTTTAACACTTTGACCCTTTAACACTTTGTCCCTTTAACACTTTGACCCTTTATCACTTTGACCCTTTATCACTATGACCCTTCACCACTTTGACCCTTTATCACTTTGACCCTTTATCACTTTGTCCCTTTAACACTTTGACCCTTTATCACTTTGTCCCTTTAACACTTTGACCCTTTATCACTTTAACAATTTGACCCTTTATCACTTTGTCCCTTTATCACTTTGACCCTTTATCACTTTGTCCCTTTATCACTTTGACCCTTTATCACTTTGTCCCTTTAACTCTTTGACCCTTTATCACTTTGTCCCTTTATCACTTTGTCCCTTTATCACTTTGTCCCTTTATCACTTTGTCCCTTTAACACTTTGTCCCTTTAACACTTTGACCCTTTAACACTTTGACCCTTTATCACTTTGACCCTTTAACACTTTGTCCCTTTATCACTTTGTCCCTTTATCACTTTGACCCTTTATCACTTTGTCCCTTTAACACTTTGTCCCTTTAACACTTTGTCCCTTTAACACTTTGTCCCTTTAACACTTTGTCCCTTTATCACTTTGACCCTTTATCACTTTATCACTTTGTCCCTTTAACACTTTGTCCCTTTATCACTTTGTCCCTTTAACACTTTGTCCCTTTATCACTTTGTCCCTTTATCACTTTGTCCCTTTAACACTTTGTCCCTTTAACACTTTGACCCTTTAACACTTTGACCCTTTATCACTTTGACCCTTTAACACTTTGTCCCTTTATCACTTTGTCCCTTTATCACTTTGTCCCTTTAACACTTTGTCCCTTTAACACTTTGTCCCTTTAACACTTTGTCCCTTTATCACTTTGACCCTTTATCACTTTAACAATTTGACCCTTTATCACTTTGTCCCTTTAACACTTTGACCCTTTATCACTTTGACTCTTTATCACTTTAACACTTTGACCCTTTATCACTTTGTCCCTTTAACACTTTGACCCTTTATCACTTTGACTCTTTATCACTTTAACACTTTGACCCTTTATCACTTTGTCCCTTTAACACTTTGTCCCTTTAACACTTTGACCCTTTATCACTTTGTCCCTTTATCACTTTGACCCTTTATCACTTTAACAATTTGACCCTTTATCACTTTGTCCCTTTAACACTTTGACCCTTTATCACTTTAACAATTTGACCCTTTATCACTTTGTCCCTTTATCACTTTGACCCTTTATCACTTTAACAATTTGACCCTTTATCACTTTGTCCCTTTAACTCTTTGACCCTTTATCACTTTGACCCTTTATCACTTTAACAATTTGACCCTTTATCACTTTGTCCCTTTAACACTTTGACCCTTTATCACTTTGACCCTTTATCACTTTGTCCCTTTAACACTTTGTCCCTTTATCACTTTGTCCCTTTATCACTTTGTCCCTTTAAGACTTTGTCCCTTTAACACTTTGACCCTTTATCACTTTGACCCTTTAACACTTTGTCCCTTTATCACTTTGTCCCTTTATCACTTTGACCCTTTAACACTTTGACCCTTTAACACTTTGTCCCTTTAACACTTTGACCCTTTATCACTTTGACCCTTTATCACTATGACCCTTCACCACTTTGACCCTTTATCACTTTGACCCTTTATCACTTTGTCCCTTTAACACTTTGACCCTTTATCACTTTGTCCCTTTAACACTTTGACCCTTTATCACTTTAACAATTTGACCCTTTATCACTTTGTCCCTTTATCACTTTGACCCTTTATCACTTTAACAATTTGACCCTTTATCACTTTGTCCCTTTAACTCTTTGACCCTTTATCACTTTGTCCCTTTATCACTTTGTCCCTTTATCACTTTGTCCCTTTATCACTTTGTCCCTTTAACACTTTGTCCCTTTAACACTTTGACCCTTTAACACTTTGACCCTTTATCACTTTGACCCTTTAACACTTTGTCCCTTTATCACTTTGTCCCTTTATCACTTTGACCCTATATCACTTTGTCCCTTTAACACTTTGTCCCTTTATCACTTTGTCCCTTTAACACTTTGTCCCTTTAACACTTTGTCCCTTTATCACTTTAACAATCTGACCCTTTATCACTTTGTCCCTTTATCACTTTGACGCTTTATCACTTTAACAATTTGACCCTTTATCACTTTGTCCCTTTAACTCTTTGACCCTTTATCACTTTGACCCTTTATCACTTTAACAATTTGACCCTTTATCACTTTGTCCCTTTAACACTTTGACCCTTTATCACTTTGACCCTTTATCACTTTGTCCCTTTATCACTTTGACCCTTTATCACTTTAACACTTTGTCCCTTTATCACTTTGTCCCTTTAACACTTTGTCCCTTTAACACTTTGTCCCTTTAACACTTTGTCCCTTTATCACTTTGTCCCTTTAACACTTTGTCCCTTTAACACTTTGTCCCTTTAACACTTTGTCCCTTTATCACTTTGTCCCTTTAACACTTTGACCCTTTAACACTTTGACCCTTTATCACTTTGACCCTTGAACACTTTGTCCCTTTATCACTTTGTCCCTTTATCACTTTGTCCCTTTATCACTTTGTCCCTTTAACACTTTGTCCCTTTAACACTTTGTCCCTTTATCACTTTGTCCCTTTAACACTTTGTCCCTTTAACACTTTGTCCCTTTAACACTTTGTCCCTTTATCACTTTGTCCCTTTAACACTTTGACCCTTTAACACTTTGACCCTGTATCACTTTGACCCTTGAACACTTTGTCCCTTTATCACTTTGTCCCTTTAACACTTTGTCCCTTTATCACTTTGTCCCTTTAACACTTTGACCCTTTAACACTTTGACCCTTTAACACTTTGACCCTTTAACACTTTGTCCCTTTAACACTTTGACCCTTTATCACTTTGACCCTTTATCACTATGACCCTTCACCACTTTGACCCTTTATCACTTTGACCCTTTATCACTTTGTCCCTTTAACACTTTGACCCTTTATCACTTTGTCCCTTTAACACTTTGACCCTTTATCACTTTAACAATTTGACCCTTTATCACTTTGTCCCTTTATCACTTTGACCCTTTATCACTTTAACAATTTGACCCTTTATCACTTTGTCCCTTTAACTCTTTGACCCTTTATCACTTTGACCCTTTATCACTTTGTCCCTTTAACACTTTGTCCCTTTATCACTTTGTCCCTTTAACACTTTGTCCCTTTAACACTTTGTCCCTTTAACACTTTGTCCCTTTATCACTTTGTCCCTTTAACACTTTGTCCCTTTAACACTTTGTCCCTTTAACACTTTGTCCCTTTATCACTTTGACCCGTTATCACTTTAACAATTTGACCCTTTATCACTTTTTCCCTTTAACTCTTTGACCCTTTATCACTTTAACAATTTGACCCTTTATCACTTTAACAATTTGACCCTTTATCACTTTGTCCCTTTAACACTTTGACCCTTTATCACTTTGACCCTTTATCACTTTGTCCCTTTAACACTTTGTCCCTTTATCACTTTGTCCCTTTATCACTTTGTCCCTTTATCACTTTGTCCCTTTATGACTTTGTCCCTTTAACACTTTGTCCCTTTATCACTTTGTCCCTTTAACACTTTGTCCCTTTAACACTTTGACCCTTTAACACTTTGACCCTTTATCACTTTGACCCTTTAACACTTTGTCCCTTTATCACTTTGTCCCTTTATCACTTTGTCCCTTTAACACTTTGTCCCTTTAACACTTTGTCCCTTTAACACTTTGTCCCTTTATCACTTTGACCCTTTATCACTTTAACAATTTGACCCTTTATCACTTTGTCCCTTTAACACTTTGACCCTTTATCACTTTGACCCTTTATCACTTTAACAATTTGACCCTTTATCACTTTGACCCTTTAACACTTTGTCCCTTTAACACTTTGACCCTTTATCACTTTGTCCCTTTATCACTTTGACCCTTTATCACTTTAACAATTTGACCCTTTATCACTTTGTCCCTTTAAGACTTTGTCCCTTTAACACTTTGACCCTTTATCACTTTGTCCCTTTAACACTTTGTCCCTTTATCACTTTGTCCCTTTATCACTTTGTCCCTTTAACACTTTGTCCCTTTAACACTTTGACCCTTTATCACTTTGTCCCTTTATCACTTTGTCCCTTTATCACTTTGTCCCTTTATCACTTTGACCCTTTATCACTTTGTCCCTTTAACACTTTGTCCCTTTAACACTTTGTCCCTTTAACACTTTGTCCCTTTATCACTTTGACCCTTTATCACTTTAACAATTTGACCCTTTATCACTTTGTCCCTTTAACACTTTGACCCTTGAACACTTTGTCCCTTTAACACTTTGCCCCTTTATCACTTTGTCCCTTTATCACTTTGTCCCTTTAACACTTTGTCCCTTTAACACTTTGACCCTTTATCACTTTGTCCCTTTAACACTTTGTCCCTTTATCACTTTGTCCCTTTATCACTTTGTCCCTTTAACACTTTGTCCCTTTAACACTTTGTCCCTTTATCACTTTGTCCCTTTAACACTTTGTCCCTTTAACACTTTGTCCCTTTATCACTTTGACCCTTTATCACTTTATCACTTTGTCCCTTTAACACTTTGTCCCTTTATCACTTTGTCCCTTTATCACTTTGTCCCTTTAACACTTTGTCCCTTTAACACTTTGTCCCTTTAACACTTTGTCCCTTTATCACTTTGTCCCTTTAACACTTTGTCCCTTTAACACTTTGTCCCTTTAACACTTTGTCCCTTTATCACTTTGACCCTTTATCACTTTATCACTTTGTCCCTTTATCACTTTGTCCCTTTATCACTTTGTCCCTTTAACACTTTGACCCTTTAACACTTTGACCCTTTAACACTTTGTCCCTTTATCAATTTGTCCCTTTATCACTTTGACCCTTTATCACTTTGTCCCTTTAACACTTTGTCCCTTTAACACTTTGTCCCTTTAACACTTTGTCCCTTTATCACTTTGACCCTTTATCACTTTAACAATTTGACCCTTTATCACTTTGTCCCTTTAACACTTTGACCCTTTATCACTTTGACCCTTTATCACTTTAACACTTTGACCCTTTATCACTTTGTCCCTTTAACACTTTGTCCCTTTAACACTTTAACACTTTGACCCTTTATCACTTTGTCCCTTTATCACTTTAACAATTTGAACCTTTATCACTTTGTCCCTTTAACACTTTGACCCTTTATCACTTTGACCCTTTGACACTTTGATCACTTTAACACTTTGACCCTTTATCACTTTGTCCCTTTAACACTTTGTCCCTTTAACACTTTGACCCTTTATCACTTTGTCCCTTTATCACTTTAACAATTTGACCCTTTATCACTTTGTCCCTTTAACACTTTGACCCTTTATCACTTTGACCCTTGAACACTTTGTCCCTTTAACACTTTGCCCCTTTATCACTTTGTCCCTTTATCACTTTGTCCCTTTAACACTTTGTCCTTTTAACACTTTGTCCCTTTATCACTTTGTCCCTTTAACACTTTGTCCCTTTAACACTTTGTCCCTTTAACACTTTGTCCCTTTATCACTTTGTCCCTTTAACACTTTGACCCTTTAACACTTTGACCCTTTATCACTTTGACCCTTGAACACTTTGTCCCTTTATCACTTTGTCCCTTTATCACTTTGTCCCTTTAACACTTTGTCCCTTTAACACTTTGTCCCTTTATCACTTTGTCCCTTTAACACTTTGACCCTTTAACACTTTGACCCTTTATCACTTTGACCCTTTAACACTTTGTCCCTTTATCACTTTGTCCCTTTATCACTTTGACCCTTTATCACTTTGACCCTTGAACACTTTGTCCCTTTAACACTTTGCCCCTTTATCACTTTGTCCCTTTATCACTTTGTCCCTTTAACACTTTGTCCTTTTAACACTTTGTCCCTTTATCACTTTGTCCCTTTAACACTTTGTCCCTTTAACACTTTGTCCCTTTAACACTTTGTCCCTTTATCACTTTGTCCCTTTAACACTTTGACCCTTTAACACTTTGACCCTTTATCACTTTGACCCTTGAACACTTTGTCCCTTTATCACTTTGTCCCTTTATCACTTTGTCCCTTTAACACTTTGTCCCTTTAACACTTTGTCCCTTTATCACTTTGTCCCTTTAACACTTTGACCCTTTAACACTTTGACCCTTTATCACTTTGACCCTTTAACACTTTGTCCCTTTATCACTTTGTCCCTTTATCACTTTGACCCTTTAACACTTTGACCCTTTAACACTTTGTCCCTTTAACACTTTGACCCTTTATCACTTTGACCCTTTATCACTATGACCCTTCACCACTTTGACCCTTTATCACTTTGACCCTTTATCACTTTGTCCCTTTAACACTTTGACCCTTTATCACTTTGTCCCTTTAACACTTTGACCCTTTATCACTTTAACAATTTGACCCTTTATCACTTTGTCCCTTTATCACTTTGACCCTTTATCACTTTAACAATTTGACCCTTTACCACTTTGTCCCTTTAACTCTTTGACCCTTTATCACTTTGACCCTTTATCACTTTGTCCCTTTAACACTTTGTCCCTTTATCACTTTGTCCCTTTATCACTTTGTCCCTTTAACACTTTGTCCCTTTAACACTTTGTCCCTTTATCACTTTGACCCTTTATCACTTTATCACTTTGTCCCTTTAACACTTTGTCCCTTTATCACTTTGTCCCTTTATCACTTTAACAATCTGACCCTTTATCACTTTGTCCCTTTATCACTTTGACCCTTTATCACTTTAACAATTTGACCCTTTATCACTTTGTCCCTTTAACTCTTTGACCCTTTATCACTTTGACCCTTTATCACTTTAACAATTTGACCCTTTATCACTTTGTCCCTTTAACACTTTGACCCTTTATCACTTTGACCCTTTATCACTTTGTCCCTTTAACACTTTGTCCCTTTATCACTTTGTCCCTTTATCACTTTGTCCCTTTATCACTTTGTCCCTTTATGACTTTGTCCCTTTAACACTTTGTCCCTTTATCACTTTGTCCCTTTATCACTTTGTCCCTTTAACACTTTGTCCCTTTAACACTTTGTCCCTTTATCACTTTGTCCCTTTATCACTTTGTCCCTTTAACACTTTGTCCCTTTAACACTTTGTCCCTTTAACACTTTGTCCCTTTATCACTTTGACCCTTTATCACTTTAACAATTTGACCCTTTATCACTTTGTCCCTTTAACACTTTGACCCTTTATCACTTTGACCCTTTATCACTTTAACACTTTGTCCCTTTATCACTTTGTCCCTTTAACACTTTGTCCCTTTAACACTTTGTCCCTTTATCACTTTGTCCCTTTAACACTTTGTCCCTTTAACACTTTGTCCCTTTAACACTTTGTCCCTTTATCACTTTGTCCCTTTAACACTTTGACCCTTTAACACTTTGACCCTTTATCACTTTGACCCTTGAACACTTTGTCCCTTTATCACTTTGTCCCTTTATCACTTTGTCCCTTTAACACTTTGTCCCTTTAACACTTTGTCCCTTTATCACTTTGTCCCTTTAACACTTTGACCCTTTAACACTTTGACCCTTTATCACTTTGACCCTTTAACACTTTGTCCCTTTATCACTTTGTCCCTTTATCACTTTGACCCTTTATCACTATGACCCTTCACCACTTTGACCCTTTATCACTTTGACCCTTTATCACTTTGTCCCTTTAACACTTTGACCCTTTATCACTTTGACCCTTTATCACTATGACCCTTCACCACTTTGACCCTTTATCACTTTGACCCTTTATCACTTTGTCCCTTTAACACTTTGACCCTTTATCACTTTGACCCTTTATCACTTTGTCCCTTTAACACTTTGACCCTTTATCACTTTGACCCTTTAACACTTTGACCCTTTATCACTTTAACAATTTGACCCTTTATCACTTTGTCCCTTTATCACTTTGACCCTTTATCACTTTGACCCTTTATCACTTTGTCCCTTTAACACTTTGTCCCTTTATCACTTTGTCCCTTTATCACTTTGTCCCTTTAACACTTTGTCCCTTTAACACTTTGTCCCTTTATCACTTTGTCCCTTTATCACTTTGACCCTTTATCACTTTGTCCCTTTAACACTTTGTCCCTTTAACACTTTGTCCCTTTAACACTTTGTCCCTTTAACACTTTGTCCCTTTATCACTTTGACCCTTTATCACTTTATCACTTTGTCCCTTTAACACTTTGTCCCTTTATCACTTTAACAATCTGACCCTTTATCACTTTGTCCCTTTATCACTTTGACCCTTTATCACTTTAACAATTTGACCCTTTATCACTTTTTCCCTTTAACTCTTTGACCCTTTATCACTTTGACCCTTTATCACTTTAACAATTTGACCCTTTATCACTTTGTCCCTTTAACACTTTGACCCTTTATCACTTTGACCCTTTATCACTTTGTCCCTTTAACACTTTGTCCCTTTATCACTTTGTCCCTTTATCACTTTGTCCCTTTATCACTTTGTCCCTTTATGACTTTGTCCCTTTAACACTTTGTCCCTTTAACACTTTGACCCTTTATCACTTTGACCCTTTATCACTTTGTCCCTTTAACACTTTGTCCCTTTATCACTTTAACAATCTGACCCTTTATCACTTTGTCCCTTTATCACTTTGACCCTTTATCACTTTAACAATTTGACCCTTTATCACTTTGTCCCTTTAACACTTTGACCCTTTATCACTTTAACAATTTGACCCTTTATCACTTTGACCCTTTAACACTTTGTCCCTTTAACACTTTGACCCTTTATCACTTTGTCCCTTTATCACTTTGACCCTTTATCACTTTAACAATTTGACCCTTTATCACTTTGTCCCTTTAAGACTTTGTACCTTTAACACTTTGACCCTTTATCACTTTGTCCCTTTAACACTTTGTCCCTTTATCACTTTGTCCCTTTATCACTTTGTCCCTTTAACACTTTGTCCCTTTAACACTTTGACCCTTTAACACTTTGACCCTTTATCACTTTGACCCTTTAACACTTTGTCCCTTTATCACTTTGTCCCTTTATCACTTTGACCCTTTATCACTTTGTCCCTTTAACACTTTGTCCCTTTAACACTTTGTCCCTTTAACACTTTGTCCCTTTATCACTTTGACCCTTTATCACTTTAACAATTTGACCCTTTATCACTTTGTCCCTTTAACACTTTGACCCTTGAACACTTTGTCCCTTTAACACTTTGCCCCTTTATCACTTTGTCCCTTTATCACTTTGTCCCTTTAACACTTTGACCCTTTATCACTTTGTCCCTTTAACACTTTGTCCCTTTATCACTTTGTCCCTTTATCACTTTGTCCCTTTAACACTTTGTCCCTTTAACACTTTGTCCCTTTATCACTTTGTCCCTTTAACACTTTGTCCCTTTAACACTTTGTCCCTTTAACACTTTGTCCCTTTATCACTTTGACCCTTTATCACTTTATCACTTTGTCCCTTTAACACTTTGTCCCTTTATCACTTTGTCCCTTTAACACTTTGTCCCTTTATCACTTTAACAATCTGACCCTTTATCACTTTGTCCCTTTATCACTTTGTCCCTTTATCACTTTGACCCTTTATCACTTTGTCCCTTTAACTCTTTGACCCTTTATCACTTTGACCCTTTATCACTTTAACAATTTGACCCTTCATCACTTTGTCCCTTTAACACTTTGACCCTTTATCACTTTGTCCCTTTAACACTTTGTCCCTTTATCACTTTGTCCCTTTATCACTTTGTCCCTTTATCACTTTGTCCCTTTAACACTTTGTCCCTTTATCACTTTGTCCCTTTATCACTTTGTCCCTTTAACACTTTGTCCCTTTAACACTTTGTCCCTTTAACACTTTGACCCTTTATCACTTTGTCCCTTTATCACTTTGACCCTTTATCACTTTAACAATTTGTCCCTTTATCACTTTGTCCCTTTAACACTTTGTCCCTTTATCACTTTGTCCCTTTAACACTTTGTCCCTTTAACACTTTGTCCCTTTAACACTTTGACCCTTTATCACTTTGACCCTTTAACACTTTGACCCTTTATCACTTTGTCCCTTTAACACTTTGTCCCTTTATCACTTTGTCCCTTTAACACTTTGTCCCTTTATCACTTTGTCCCTTTAACACTTTGTCCCTTTAACACTTTGTCCCTTTAACACTTTGTCCCTTTATCACTTTGTCCCTTTAACACTTTGTCCCTTTAACAATTTGACCCTTTATCACTTTGTCCCTTTAACACTTTGACCCTTTATCACTTTGACCCTTTATCACTTTAACACTTTGACCCTTTATCACTTTGTCCCTTTAACACTTTGTCCCTTTAACACTTTAACACTTTGACCCTTTATCACTTTGTCCCTTTATCACTTTAACAATTTGACCCTTTATCACTTTGTCCCTTTAACACTTTGACCCTTTATCACTTTGACCCTTTGACACTTTGATCACTTTAACACTTTGACCCTTTATCACTTTGTCCCTTTAACACTTTGTCCCTTTAACACTTTGACCCTTTATCACTTTGTCCCTTTATCACTTTAACAATTTGACCCTTTATCACTTTGTCCCTTTAACACTTTGACCCTTTATCACTTTGACCCTTGAACACTTTGTCCCTTTAACACTTTGCCCCTTTATCACTTTGTCCCTTTATCACTTTGTCCCTTTAACACTTTGTCCTTTTAACACTTTGTCCCTTTATCACTTTGTCCCTTTAACACTTTGTCCCTTTAACACTTTGTCCCTTTAACACTTTGTCCCTTTATCACTTTGTCCCTTTAACACTTTGACCCTTTAACACTTTGACCCTTTATCACTTTGACCCTTGAACACTTTGTCCCTTTATCACTTTGTCCCTTTATCACTTTGTCCCTTTAACACTTTGTCCCTTTAACACTTTGTCCCTTTATCACTTTGTCCCTTTAACACTTTGACCCTTTAACACTTTGACCCTTTATCACTTTGACCCTTTAACACTTTGTCCCTTTATCACTTTGTCCCTTTATCACTTTGACCCTTTAACACTTTGACCCTTTAACACTTTGTCCCTTTAACACTTTGTCCCTTTAACACTTTGTCCCTTTATCACTTTGTCCCTTTAACACTTTGACCCTTTATCACTTTGACCCTTGAACACTTTGTCCCTTTATCACTTTGTCCCTTTATCACTTTGTCCCTTTAACACTTTGTCCCTTTAACACTTTGTCCCTTTATCACTTTGTCCCTTTAACACTTTGACCCTTTAACACTTTGACCCTTTATCACTTTGACCCTTTAACACTTTGTCCCTTTATCACTTTGTCCCTTTATCACTTTGACCCTTTAACACTTTGACCCTTTAACACTTTGTCCCTTTAACACTTTGACCCTTTATCACTTTGACCCTTTATCACTATGACCCTTCACCACTTTGACCCTTTATCACTTTGACCCTTTATCACTTTGTCCCTTTAACACTTTGACCCTTTATCACTTTGTCCCTTTAACACTTTGACCCTTTATCACTTTAACAATTTGACCCTTTATCACTTTGTCCCTTTATCACTTTGACCCTTTATCACTTTAACAATTTGACCCTTTACCACTTTGTCCCTTTAACTCTTTGACCCTTTATCACTTTGACCCTTTATCACTTTGTCCCTTTAACACTTTGTCCCTTTATCACTTTGTCCCTTTATCACTTTGTCCCTTTAACACTTTGTCCCTTTAACACTTTGTCCCTTTATCACTTTGACCCTTTATCACTTTATCACTTTGTCCCTTTAACACTTTGTCCCTTTATCACTTTGTCCCTTTATCACTTTAACAATTTGACCCTTTATCACTTTGTCCCTTTAACACTTTGACCCTTTATCACTTTGACCCTTGAACACTTTGTCCCTTTAACACTTTGCCCCTTTATCACTTTGTCCCTTTATCACTTTGTCCCTTTAACACTTTGTCCTTTTAACACTTTGTCCCTTTATCACTTTGTCCCTTTAACACTTTGTCCCTTTAACACTTTGTCCCTTTAACACTTTGTCCCTTTATCACTTTGTCCCTTTAACACTTTGACCCTTTAACACTTTGACCCTTTATCACTTTGACCCTTGAACACTTTGTCCCTTTATCACTTTGTCCCTTTATCACTTTGTCCCTTTAACACTTTGTCCCTTTAACACTTTGTCCCTTTATCACTTTGTCCCTTTAACACTTTGACCCTTTAACACTTTGACCCTTTATCACTTTGACCCTTTAACACTTTGTCCCTTTATCACTTTGTCCCTTTATCACTTTGACCCTTTAACACTTTGACCCTTTAACACTTTGTCCCTTTAACACTTTGTCCCTTTAACACTTTGTCCCTTTATCACTTTGTCCCTTTAACACTTTGACCCTTTAACACTTTGACCCTTTATCACTTTGACCCTTGAACACTTTGTCCCTTTATCACTTTGTCCCTTTATCACTTTGTCCCTTTAACACTTTGTCCCTTTAACACTTTGTCCCTTTATCACTTTGTCCCTTTAACACTTTGACCCTTTAACACTTTGACCCTTTATCACTTTGACCCTTTAACACTTTGTCCCTTTATCACTTTGTCCCTTTATCACTTTGACCCTTTAACACTTTGACCCTTTAACACTTTGTCCCTTTAACACTTTGACCCTTTATCACTTTGACCCTTTATCACTATGACCCTTCACCACTTTGACCCTTTATCACTTTGACCCTTTATCACTTTGTCCCTTTAACACTTTGACCCTTTATCACTTTGTCCCTTTAACACTTTGACCCTTTATCACTTTAACAATTTGACCCTTTATCACTTTGTCCCTTTATCACTTTGACCCTTTATCACTTTAACAATTTGACCCTTTACCACTTTGTCCCTTTAACTCTTTGACCCTTTATCACTTTGACCCTTTATCACTTTGTCCCTTTATCACTTTGTCCCTTTATCACTTTGTCCCTTTATCACTTTGTCCCTTTAACACTTTGTCCCTTTAACACTTTGTCCCTTTATCACTTTGACCCTTTATCACTTTATCACTTTGTCCCTTTAACACTTTGTCCCTTTATCACTTTGTCCCTTTATCACTTTAACAATCTGACCCTTTATCACTTTGTCCCTTTATCACTTTGACCCTTTATCACTTTAACAATTTGACCCTTTATCACTTTGTCCCTTTAACTCTTTGACCCTTTATCACTTTGACCCTTTATCACTTTAACAATTTGACCCTTTATCACTTTGTCCCTTTAACACTTTGACCCTTTATCACTTTGACCCTTTATCACTTTGTCCCTTTAACACTTTGTCCCTTTATCACTTTGTCCCTTTATCACTTTGTCCCTTTATCACTTTGTCCCTTTATGACTTTGTCCCTTTAACACTTTGTCCCTTTATCACTTTGTCCCTTTATCACTTTGTCCCTTTAACACTTTGTCCCTTTAACACTTTGTCCCTTTATCACTTTGTCCCTTTATCACTTTGTCCCTTTAACACTTTGTCCCTTTAACACTTTGTCCCTTTAACACTTTGTCCCTTTATCACTTTGACCCTTTATCACTTTAACAATTTGACCCTTTATCACTTTGTCCCTTTAACACTTTGACCCTTTATCACTTTGACCCTTTATCACTTTAACACTTTGTCCCTTTATCACTTTGTCCCTTTAACACTTTGTCCCTTTAACACTTTGTCCCTTTAACACTTTGTCCCTTTATCACTTTGTCCCTTTAACACTTTGTCCCTTTAACACTTTGTCCCTTTAACACTTTGTCCCTTTATCACTTTGTCCCTTTAACACTTTGACCCTTTAACACTTTGACCCTTTATCACTTTGACCCTTGAACACTTTGTCCCTTTATCACTTTGTCCCTTTATCACTTTGTCCCTTTAACACTTTGTCCCTTTAACACTTTGTCCCTTTATCACTTTGTCCCTTTAACACTTTGACCCTTTAACACTTTGACCCTTTATCACTTTGACCCTTTAACACTTTGTCCCTTTATCACTTTGTCCCTTTATCACTTTGACCCTTTATCACTATGACCCTTCACCACTTTGACCCTTTATCACTTTGACCCTTTATCACTTTGTCCCTTTAACACTTTGACCCTTTATCACTTTGACCCTTTATCACTATGACCCTTCACCACTTTGACCCTTTATCACTTTGACCCTTTATCACTTTGTCCCTTTAACACTTTGACCCTTTATCACTTTGACCCTTTATCACTTTGTCCCTTTAACACTTTGACCCTTTATCACTTTGACCCTTTAACACTTTGACCCTTTATCACTTTAACAATTTGACCCTTTATCACTTTGTCCCTTTATCACTTTGACCCTTTATCACTTTGACCCTTTATCACTTTGTCCCTTTAACACTTTGTCCCTTTATCACTTTGTCCCTTTATCACTTTGTCCCTTTATCACTTTGTCCCTTTATCACTTTGACCCTTTATCACTTTGTCCCTTTAACACTTTGTCCCTTTAACACTTTGTCCCTTTAACACTTTGTCCCTTTAACACTTTGTCCCTTTATCACTTTGACCCTTTATCACTTTATCACTTTGTCCCTTTAACACTTTGTCCCTTTATCACTTTAACAATCTGACCCTTTATCACTTTGTCCCTTTATCACTTTGACCCTTTATCACTTTAACAATTTGACCCTTTATCACTTTTTCCCTTTAACTCTTTGACCCTTTATCACTTTGACCCTTTATCACTTTAACAATTTGACCCTTTATCACTTTGTCCCTTTAACACTTTGACCCTTTATCACTTTGACCCTTTATCACTTTGTCCCTTTAACACTTTGTCCCTTTATCACTTTGTCCCTTTATCACTTTGTCCCTTTATCACTTTGTCCCTTTATGACTTTGTCCCTTTAACACTTTGTCCCTTTAACACTTTGACCCTTTATCACTTTGACCCTTTATCACTTTGTCCCTTTAACACTTTGTCCCTTTATCACTTTGTCCCTTTATCACTTTGTCCCTTTAAGACTTTGTCCCTTTAACACTTTGACCCTTTATCACTTTGTCCCTTTAACACTTTGTCCCTTTATCACTTTGTCCCTTTATCACTTTGTCCCTTTAACACTTTGTCCCTTTAACACTTTGACCCTTTAACACTTTGACCCTTTATCACTTTGACCCTTTAACACTTTGTCCCTTTATCACTTTGTTCCTTTATCACTTTGACCCTTTATCACTTTGTCCCTTTAACACTTTGTCCCTTTAACACTTTGTCCCTTTAACACTTTGTCCCTTTATCACTTTGACCCTTTATCACTTTAACAATTTGACCCTTTATCACTTTGTCCCTTTAACACTTTGACCCTTTATCACTTTGACTCTTTATCACTTTAACACTTTGACCCTTTATCACTTTGTCCCTTTAACACTTTGTCCCTTTAACACTTTGACCCTTTATCACTTTGTCCCTTTATCACTTTGACCCTTTATCACTTTAACAATTTGACCCTTTATCACTTTGTCCCTTTAACACTTTGACCCTTTATCACTTTGACCCTTGAACACTTTGTCCCTTTAACACTTTGCCCCTTTATCACTTTGTCCCTTTATCACTTTGTCCCTTTAACACTTTGTCCCTTTAACACTTTGACCCTTTATCACTTTGACCCTTTAACACTTTGTCCCTTTAACACTTTGTCCCTTTAACACTTTGTCCCTTTAACACTTTGTCCCTTTAACACTTTGTCCCTTTATCACTTTGACCCTTTATCACTTTATCACTTTGTCCCTTTAACACTTTGTCCCTTTATCACTTTGTCCCTTTAACACTTTGTCCCTTTATCACTTTAACAATCTGACCCTTTATCACTTTGTCCCTTTATCACTTTGACCCTTTATCACTTTAACAATTTGACCCTTTATCACTTTGTCCCTTTAACACTTTGACCCTTTATCACTTTAACAATTTGACCCTTTATCACTTTGACCCTTTAACACTTTGTCCCTTTAACACTTTGACCCTTTATCACTTTGTCCCTTTATCACTTTGACCCTTTATCACTTTAACAATTTGACCCTTTATCACTTTGTCCCTTTAAGACTTTGTCCCTTTAACACTTTGACCCTTTATCACTTTGTCCCTTTAACACTTTGTCCCTTTATCACTTTGTCCCTTTATCACTTTGTCCCTTTAACACTTTGTCCCTTTAACACTTTGACCCTTTAACACTTTGACCCTTTATCACTTTGACCCTTTAACACTTTGTCCCTTTATCACTTTGTCCCTTTATCACTTTGACCCTTTATCACTTTGTCCCTTTAACACTTTGTCCCTTTAACACTTTGTCCCTTTAACACTTTGTCCCTTTATCACTTTGACCCTTTATCACTTTAACAATTTGACCCTTTATCACTTTGTCCCTTTAACACTTTGACCCTTGAACACTTTGTCCCTTTAACACTTTGCCCCTTTATCACTTTGTCCCTTTATCACTTTGTCCCTTTAACACTTTGACCCTTTATCACTTTGTCCCTTTAACACTTTGTCCCTTTATCACTTTGTCCCTTTATCACTTTGTCCCTTTAACACTTTGTCCCTTTAACACTTTGTCCCTTTATCACTTTGTCCCTTTAACACTTTGTCCCTTTAACACTTTGTCCCTTTAACACTTTGTCCCTTTATCACTTTGACCCTTTATCACTTTATCACTTTGTCCCTTTAACACTTTGTCCCTTTATCACTTTGTCCCTTTAACACTTTGTCCCTTTATCACTTTAACAATCTGACCCTTTATCACTTTGTCCCTTTATCACTTTGTCCCTTTATCACTTTGACCCTTTATCACTTTGTCCCTTTAACTCTTTGACCCTTTATCACTTTGACCCTTTATCACTTTAACAATTTGACCCTTCATCACTTTGTCCCTTTAACACTTTGACCCTTTATCACTTTGTCCCTTTAACACTTTGTCCCTTTATCACTTTGTCCCTTTATCACTTTGTCCCTTTATCACTTTGTCCCTTTAACACTTTGTCCCTTTATCACTTTGTCCCTTTATCACTTTGTCCCTTTAACAATTTGTCCCTTTAACACTTTGTCCCTTTAACACTTTGACCCTTTATCACTTTGTCCCTTTATCACTTTGACCCTTTATCACTTTAACAATTTGTCCCTTTATCACTTTGTCCCTTTAACACTTTGTCCCTTTATCACTTTGTCCCTTTAACACTTTGTCCCTTTAACACTTTGTCCCTTTAACACTTTGACCCTTTATCACTTTGACCCTTTAACACTTTGACCCTTTATCACTTTGTCCCTTTAACACTTTGTCCCTTTATCACTTTGTCCCTTTAACACTTTGTCCCTTTATCACTTTGTCCCTTTAACACTTTGTCCCTTTAACACTTTGTCCCTTTAACACTTTGTCCCTTTATCACTTTGTCCCTTTAACACTTTGTCCCTTTAACAATTTGACCCTTTATCACTTTGTCCCTTTAACACTTTGACCCTTTATCACTTTGACCCTTTATCACTTTAACACTTTGACCCTTTATCACTTTGTCCCTTTAACACTTTGTCCCTTTAACACTTTAACACTTTGACCCTTTATCACTTTGTCCCTTTATCACTTTAACAATTTGACCCTTTATCACTTTGTCCCTTTAACACTTTGACCCTTTATCACTTTGACCCTTTGACACTTTGATCACTTTAACACTTTGACCCTTTATCACTTTGTCCCTTTAACACTTTGTCCCTTTAACACTTTGACCCTTTATCACTTTGTCCCTTTATCACTTTAACAATTTGACCCTTTATCACTTTGTCCCTTTAACACTTTGACCCTTTATCACTTTGACCCTTGAACACTTTGTCCCTTTAACACTTTGCCCCTTTATCACTTTGTCCCTTTATCACTTTGTCCCTTTAACACTTTGTCCTTTTAACACTTTGTCCCTTTATCACTTTGTCCCTTTAACACTTTGTCCCTTTAACACTTTGTCCCTTTAACACTTTGTCCCTTTATCACTTTGTCCCTTTAACACTTTGACCCTTTAACACTTTGACCCTTTATCACTTTGACCCTTGAACACTTTGTCCCTTTATCACTTTGTCCCTTTATCACTTTGTCCCTTTAACACTTTGTCCCTTTAACACTTTGTCCCTTTATCACTTTGTCCCTTTAACACTTTGACCCTTTAACACTTTGACCCTTTATCACTTTGACCCTTTAACACTTTGTCCCTTTATCACTTTGTCCCTTTATCACTTTGACCCTTTAACACTTTGACCCTTTAACACTTTGTCCCTTTAACACTTTGACCCTTTATCACTTTGACCCTTTATCACTATGACCCTTCACCACTTTGACCCTTTATCACTTTGACCCTTTATCACTTTGTCCCTTTAACACTTTGACCCTTTATCACTTTGTCCCTTTAACACTTTGACCCTTTATCACTTTAACAATTTGACCCTTTATCACTTTGTCCCTTTATCACTTTGACCCTTTATCACTTTAACAATTTGACCCTTTACCACTTTGTCCCTTTAACTCTTTGACCCTTTATCACTTTGACCCTTTATCACTTTGTCCCTTTAACACTTTGTCCCTTTATCACTTTGTCCCTTTATCACTTTGTCCCTTTAACACTTTGTCCCTTTAACACTTTGTCCCTTTATCACTTTGACCCTTTATCACTTTATCACTTTGTCCCTTTAACACTTTGACCCTTTATCACTTTGTCCCTTTATCACTTTAACAATTTGACCCTTTATCACTTTGTCCCTTTAACACTTTGACCCTTTATCACTTTGACCCTTGAACACTTTGTCCCTTTAACACTTTGCCCCTTTATCACTTTGTCCCTTTATCACTTTGTCCCTTTAACACTTTGTCCTTTTAACACTTTGTCCCTTTATCACTTTGTCCCTTTAACACTTTGTCCCTTTAACACTTTGTCCCTTTAACACTTTGTCCCTTTATCACTTTGTCCCTTTAACACTTTGACCCTTTAACACTTTGACCCTTTATCACTTTGACCCTTGAACACTTTGTCCCTTTATCACTTTGTCCCTTTATCACTTTGTCCCTTTAACACTTTGTCCCTTTAACACTTTGTCCCTTTATCACTTTGTCCCTTTAACACTTTGACCCTTTAACACTTTGACCCTTTATCACTTTGACCCTTTAACACTTTGTCCCTTTATCACTTTGTCCCTTTATCACTTTGACCCTTTAACACTTTGACCCTTTAACACTTTGTCCCTTTAACACTTTGACCCTTTATCACTTTGACCCTTTATCACTATGACCCTTCACCACTTTGACCCTTTATCACTTTGACCCTTTATCACTTTGTCCCTTTAACACTTTGACCCTTTATCACTTTGTCCCTTTAACACTTTGACCCTTTATCACTTTAACAATTTGACCCTTTATCACTTTGTCCCTTTATCACTTTGACCCTTTATCACTTTAACAATTTGACCCTTTACCACTTTGTCCCTTTAACTCTTTGACCCTTTATCACTTTGACCCTTTATCACTTTGTCCCTTTAACACTTTGTCCCTTTATCACTTTGTCCCTTTATCACTTTGTCCCTTTAACACTTTGTCCCTTTAACACTTTGTCCCTTTATCACTTTGACCCTTTATCACTTTATCACTTTGTCCCTTTAACACTTTGTCCCTTTATCACTTTGTCCCTTTATCACTTTAACAATCTGACCCTTTATCACTTTGTCCCTTTATCACTTTGACCCTTTATCACTTTAACAATTTGACCCTTTATCACTTTGTCCCTTTAACTCTTTGACCCTTTATCACTTTGACCCTTTATCACTTTAACAATTTGACCCTTTATCACTTTGTCCCTTTAACACTTTGACCCTTTATCACTTTGACCCTTTATCACTTTGTCCCTTTAACACTTTGTCCCTTTATCACTTTGTCCCTTTATCACTTTGTCCCTTTATCACTTTGTCCCTTTATGACTTTGTCCCTTTAACACTTTGTCCCTTTATCACTTTGTCCCTTTATCACTTTGTCCCTTTAACACTTTGTCCCTTTAACACTTTGTCCCTTTATCACTTTGTCCCTTTATCACTTTGTCCCTTTAACACTTTGTCCCTTTAACACTTTGTCCCTTTAACACTTTGTCCCTTTATCACTTTGACCCTTTATCACTTTAACAATTTGACCCTTTATCACTTTGTCCCTTTAACACTTTGACCCTTTATCACTTTGACCCTTTATCACTTTAACACTTTGTCCCTTTATCACTTTGTCCCTTTAACACTTTGTCCCTTTAACACTTTGTCCCTTTAACACTTTGTCCCTTTATCACTTTGTCCCTTTAACACTTTGTCCCTTTAACACTTTGTCCCTTTAACACTTTGTCCCTTTATCACTTTGTCCCTTTAACACTTTGACCCTTTAACACTTTGACCCTTTATCACTTTGACCCTTGAACACTTTGTCCCTTTATCACTTTGTCCCTTTATCACTTTGTCCCTTTAACACTTTGTCCCTTTAACACTTTGTCCCTTTATCACTTTGTCCCTTTAACACTTTGACCCTTTAACACTTTGACCCTTTATCACTTTGACCCTTTAACACTTTGTCCCTTTATCACTTTGTCCCTTTATCACTTTGACCCTTTATCACTATGACCCTTCACCACTTTGACCCTTTATCACTTTGACCCTTTATCACTTTGTCCCTTTAACACTTTGACCCTTTATCACTTTGACCCTTTATCACTATGACCCTTCACCACTTTGACCCTTTATCACTTTGACCCTTTATCACTTTGTCCCTTTAACACTTTGACCCTTTATCACTTTGACCCTTTATCACTTTGTCCCTTTAACACTTTGACCCTTTATCACTTTGACCCTTTAACACTTTGACCCTTTATCACTTTAACAATTTGACCCTTTATCACTTTGTCCCTTTATCACTTTGACCCTTTATCACTTTGACCCTTTATCACTTTGTCCCTTTAACACTTTGTCCCTTTATCACTTTGTCCCTTTATCACTTTGTCCCTTTAACACTTTGTCCCTTTAACACTTTGTCCCTTTATCACTTTCTCCCTTTATCACTTTGACCCTTTATCACTTTGTCCCTTTAACACTTTGTCCCTTTAACACTTTGTCCCTTTAACACTTTGTCCCTTTAACACTTTGTCCCTTTATCACTTTGACCCTTTATCACTTTATCACTTTGTCCCTTTAACACTTTGTCCCTTTATCACTTTAACAATCTGACCCTTTATCACTTTGTCCCTTTATCACTTTGACCCTTTATCACTTTAACAATTTGACCCTTTATCACTTTTTCCCTTTAACTCTTTGACCCTTTATCACTTTGACCCTTTATCACTTTAACAATTTGACCCTTTATCACTTTGTCCCTTTAACACTTTGACCCTTTATCACTTTGACCCTTTATCACTTTGTCCCTTTAACACTTTGTCCCTTTATCACTTTGTCCCTTTATCACTTTGTCCCTTTATCACTTTGTCCCTTTATGACTTTGTCCCTTTAACACTTTGTCCCTTTAACACTTTGACCCTTTATCACTTTGACCCTTTATCACTTTGTCCCTTTAACACTTTGTCCCTTTATCACTTTGTCCCTTTATCACTTTGTCCCTTTAAGACTTTGTCCCTTTAACACTTTGACCCTTTATCACTTTGTCCCTTTAACACTTTGTCCCTTTATCACTTTGTCCCTTTATCACTTTGTCCCTTTAACACTTTGTCCCTTTAACACTTTGACCCTTTAACACTTTGACCCTTTATCACTTTGACCCTTTAACACTTTGTCCCTTTATCACTTTGTTCCTTTATCACTTTGACCCTTTATCACTTTGTCCCTTTAACACTTTGTCCCTTTAACACTTTGTCCCTTTAACACTTTGTCCCTTTATCACTTTGACCCTTTATCACTTTAACAATTTGACCCTTTATCACTTTGTCCCTTTAACACTTTGACCCTTTATCACTTTGACTCTTTATCACTTTAACACTTTGACCCTTTATCACTTTGTCCCTTTAACACTTTGTCCCTTTAACACTTTGACCCTTTATCACTTTGTCCCTTTATCACTTTGACCCTTTATCACTTTAACAATTTGACCCTTTATCACTTTGTCCCTTTAACACTTTGACCCTTTATCACTTTGACCCTTGAACACTTTGTCCCTTTAACACTTTGCCCCTTTATCACTTTGTCCCTTTATCACTTTGTCCCTTTAACACTTTGTCCCTTTAACACTTTGACCCTTTATCACTTTGACCCTTTAACACTTTGTCCCTTTAACACTTTGTCCCTTTAACACTTTGTCCCTTTAACACTTTGTCCCTTTAACACTTTGTCCCTTTATCACTTTGACCCTTTATCACTTTATCACTTTGTCCCTTTAACACTTTGTCCCTTTATCACTTTGTCCCTTTAACACTTTGTCCCTTTATCACTTTAACAATCTGACCATTTATCACTTTGTCCCTTTATCACTTTGACCCTTTATCACTTTAACAATTTGACCCTTTATCACTTTGTCCCTTTAACACTTTGACCCTTTATCACTTTAACAATTTGACCCTTTATCACTTTGACCCTTTAACACTTTGTCCCTTTAACACTTTGACCCTTTATCACTTTGTCCCTTTATCACTTTGACCCTTTATCACTTTAACAATTTGACCCTTTATCACTTTGTCCCTTTAAGACTTTGTCCCTTTAACACTTTGACCCTTTATCACTTTGTCCCTTTAACACTTTGTCCCTTTATCACTTTGTCCCTTTATCACTTTGTCCCTTTAACACTTTGTCCCTTTAACACTTTGACCCTTTAACACTTTGACCCTTTATCACTTTGACCCTTTAACACTTTGTCCCTTTATCACTTTGTCCCTTTATCACTTTGACCCTTTATCACTTTGTCCCTTTAACACTTTGTCCCTTTAACACTTTGTCCCTTTAACACTTTGTCCCTTTATCACTTTGACCCTTTATCACTTTAACAATTTGACCCTTTATCACTTTGTCCCTTTAACACTTTGACCCTTGAACACTTTGTCCCTTTAACACTTTGCCCCTTTATCACTTTGTCCCTTTATCACTTTGTCCCTTTAACACTTTGACCCTTTATCACTTTGTCCCTTTAACACTTTGTCCCTTTATCACTTTGTCCCTTTATCACTTTGTCCCTTTAACACTTTGTCCCTTTAACACTTTGTCCCTTTATCACTTTGTCCCTTTAACACTTTGTCCCTTTAACACTTTGTCCCTTTAACACTTTGTCCCTTTATCACTTTGACCCTTTATCACTTTATCACTTTGTCCCTTTAACACTTTGTCCCTTTATCACTTTGTCCCTTTAACACTTTGTCCCTTTATCACTTTAACAATCTGACCCTTTATCACTTTGTCCCTTTATCACTTTGTCCCTTTATCACTTTGACCCTTTATCACTTTGTCCCTTTAACTCTTTGACCCTTTATCACTTTGACCCTTTATCACTTTAACAATTTGACCCTTCATCACTTTGTCCCTTTAACACTTTGACCCTTTATCACTTTGTCCCTTTAACACTTTGTCCCTTTATCACTTTGTCCCTTTATCACTTTGTCCCTTTATCACTTTGTCCCTTTAACACTTTGTCCCTTTATCACTTTGTCCCTTTATCACTTTGTCCCTTTAACACTTTGTCCCTTTATCACTTTGTCCCTTTATCACTTTGACCCTTTATCACTTTAACAATTTGTCCCTTTATCACTTTGTCCCTTTAACACTTTGTCCCTTTATCACTTTGTCCCTTTAACACTTTGTCCCTTTAACACTTTGTCCCTTTAACACTTTGACCCTTTATCACTTTGACCCTTTAACACTTTGACCCTTTATCACTTTGTCCCTTTAACACTTTGTCCCTTTATCACTTTGTCCCTTTAACACTTTGTCCCTTTATCACTTTGTCCCTTTAACACTTTGTCCCTTTAACACTTTGTCCCTTTAACACTTTGTCCCTTTATCACTTTGTCCCTTTAACACTTTGTCCCTTTAACAATTTGACCCTTTAACACTTTGACCCTTTAACACTTTGTCCCTTTAACACTTTGACCCTTTATCACTTTGTCCCTTTAAAACTTTGTCCCTTTATCACTTTGTCCCTTTATCACTTTGTCCCTTTAACACTTTGTCCCTTTAACACTTTGTCCCTTTAACACTTTGTCCCTTTAACACTTTGTCCCTTTAACACTTTGTCCCTTTAACACTTTGTCCCTTTATCACTTTGTCCCTTTAACACTTTGACCCTTTAACACTTTGACCCTTTATCACTTTGTCCCTTTAACACTTTGTCCCTTTAACACTTTGACCCTTTATCACTTTGACCCTTTATCACTATGACCCTTCACCACTTTGACCCTTTATCACTTTGACCCTTTATCACTTTGTCCCTTTAACACTTTGACCCTTTATCACTTTGTCCCTTTAACACTTTGACCCTTTATCACTTTAACAATTTGACCCTTTATCACTTTGTCCCTTTATCACTTTGACCCTTTATCACTTTAACAATTTGACCCTTTATCACTTTGTCCCTTTAACTCTTTGACCCTTTATCACTTTGACCCTTTATCACTTTAACAATTTGACCCTTTATCACTTTGTCCCTTTATCACTTTGACCCTTTATCACTTTAACAATTTGACCCTTTATCACTTTGTCCCTTTAACTCTTTGACCCTTTATCACTTTGACCCTTTATCACTTTAACAATTTGACCCTTTATCACTTTGTCCCTTTAACACTTTGACCCTTTATCACTTTGACCCTTTATCACTTTGTCCCTTTAACACTTTGTCCCTTTATCACTTTGTCCCTTTATCACTTTGTCCCTTTATGACTTTGTCCCTTTAACACTTTGTCCCTTTAACACTTTGTCCCTTTATCACTTTGACCCTTTATCACTTTAACAATTTGACCCTTTATCACTTTGTCCCTTTAACACTTTGACCCTTTATCACTTTGACCCTTTATCACTTTAACACTTTGTCCCTTTATCACTTTGTCCCTTTAACACTTTGTCCCTTTAACACTTTGTCCCTTTAACACTTTGTCCCTTTATCACTTTGTCCCTTTAACACTTTTGTCCCTTTAACACTTTGTCCCTTTATCACTTTGTCCCTTTAACACTTTGACCCTTTAACACTTTGACCCTTTATCACTTTGACCCTTTAACACTTTGACCCTTTATCACTTTGACCCTTGAACACTTTGTCCCTTTATCACTTTGTCCCTTTATCACTTTGTCCCTTTATCACTTTGTCCCTTTAACACTTTGTCCCTTTAACACTTTGACCCTTTATCACTTTGACCCTTTATCACTATGACCCTTCACCACTTTGACCCTTTATCACTTTGACCCTTTATCACTTTGTCCCTTTAACACTTTGACCCTTTATCACTTTGTCCCTTTAACACTTTGACCCTTTATCACTTTAACAATTTGACCCTTTATCACTTTGTCCCTTTATCACTTTGTCCCTTTATCACTTTGTCCCTTTAACACTTTGTCCCTTTAACACTTTGTCCCTTTATCACTTTGTCCCTTTAACACTTTGTCCCTTTAACACTTTGTCCCTTTATCACTTTGTCCCTTTAACACTTTGTCCCTTTAACACTTTGTCCCTTTAACACTTTGTCCCTTTATCACTTTGACCCTTTATCACTTTATCACTTTGTCCCTTTAACACTTTGTCCCTTTATCACTTTATCCCTTTAACACTTTGTCCCTTTATCACTTTAACAATCTGACCCTTTATCACTTTGTCCCTTTATCACTTTGACCCTTTATCACTTTAACAATTTGACCCTTTATCACTTTGTCCCTTTAACTCTTTGACCCTTTATCACTTTGACCCTTTATCACTTTAACAATTTGACCCTTTATCACTTTGTCCCTTTAACACTTTGACCCTTTATCACTTTGACCCTTTATCACTTTGTCCCTTTAACACTTTGTCCCTTTATCACTTTGTCCCTTTATGACTTTGTCCCTTTATGACTTTGTCCCTTTAACACTTTGTCCCTTTATCACTTTGTCCCTTTATCACTTTGTGCCTTTAACACTTTGTCCCTTTAACACTTTGACCCTTTATCACTTTGTCCCTTTAACACTTTGTCCCTTTATCACTTTGTCCCTTTATCACTTTGTCCCTTTAACACTTTGTCCCTTTAACACTTTGACCCTTTAACACTTTGACCCTTTATCACTTTGACCCTTTAACACTTTGTCCCTTTATCACTTTGTCCCTTTATCACTTTGACCCTTTATCACTTTGTCCCTTTAACACTTTGTCCCTTTAACACTTTGTCCCTTTAACACTTTGTCCCTTTATCACTTTGACCCTTTATCACTTTAACAATTTGACCCTTTATCACTTTGTCCCTTTAACACTTTGACCCTTGAACACTTTGTCCCTTTAACACTTTGCCCCTTTATCACTTTGTCCCTTTATCACTTTGTCCCTTTAACACTTTGACCCTTTATCACTTTGTCCCTTTAACACTTTGTCCCTTTATCACTTTGTCCCTTTATCACTTTGTCCCTTTAACACTTTGTCCCTTTAACACTTTGTCCCTTTATCACTTTGTCCCTTTAACACTTTGTCCCTTTAACACTTTGTCCCTTTAACACTTTGTCCCTTTATCACTTTGACCCTTTATCACTTTATCACTTTGTCCCTTTAACACTTTGTCCCTTTATCACTTTGTCCCTTTAACACTTTGTCCCTTTATCACTTTAACAATCTGACCCTTTATCACTTTGTCCCTTTATCACTTTGTCCCTTTATCACTTTGACCCTTTATCACTTTGTCCCTTTAACTCTTTGACCCTTTATCACTTTGACCCTTTATCACTTTAACAATTTGACCCTTCATCACTTTGTCCCTTTAACACTTTGACCCTTTATCACTTTGTCCCTTTAACACTTTGTCCCTTTATCACTTTGTCCCTTTATCACTTTGTCCCTTTATCACTTTGTCCCTTTAACACTTTGTCCCTTTATCACTTTGTCCCTTTATCACTTTGTCCCTTTAACACTTTGTCCCTTTAACACTTTGTCCCTTTAACACTTTGACCCTTTATCACTTTGTCCCTTTATCACTTTGACCCTTTATCACTTTAACAATTTGTCCCTTTATCACTTTGTCCCTTTAACACTTTGTCCCTTTATCACTTTGTCCCTTTAACACTTTGTCCCTTTAACACTTTGTCCCTTTAACACTTTGACCCTTTATCACTTTGACCCTTTAACACTTTGACCCTTTATCACTTTGTCCCTTTAACACTTTGTCCCTTTATCACTTTGTCCCTTTAACACTTTGTCCCTTTATCACTTTGTCCCTTTAACACTTTGTCCCTTTAACACTTTGTCCCTTTAACACTTTGTCCCTTTATCACTTTGTCCCTTTAACACTTTGTCCCTTTAACAATTTGACCCTTTAACACTTTGACCCTTTAACACTTTGTCCCTTTAACACTTTGACCCTTTATCACTTTGTCCCTTTAAAACTTTGTCCCTTTATCACTTTGTCCCTTTATCACTTTGTCCCTTTAACACTTTGTCCCTTTAACACTTTGTCCCTTTAACACTTTGTCCCTTTAACACTTTGTCCCTTTAACACTTTGTCCCTTTATCACTTTGTCCCTTTAACACTTTGTCCCTTTAACACTTTGACCCTTTATCACTTTGTCCCTTTAACACTTTGTCCCTTTAACACTTTGACCCTTTATCACTTTGACCCTTTATCACTATGACCCTTCACCACTTTGACCCTTTATCACTTTGACCCTTTATCACTTTGTCCCTTTAACACTTTGACCCTTTATCACTTTGTCCCTTTAACACTTTGACCCTTTATCACTTTAACAATTTGACCCTTTATCACTTTGTCCCTTTATCACTTTGACCCTTTATCACTTTAACAATTTGACCCTTTATCACTTTGTCCCTTTAACTCTTTGACCCTTTATCACTTTGACCCTTTATCACTTTAACAATTTGACCCTTTATCACTTTGTCCCTTTATCACTTTGACCCTTTATCACTTTAACAATTTGACCCTTTATCACTTTGTCCCTTTAACTCTTTGACCCTTTATCACTTTGACCCTTTATCACTTTAACAATTTGACCCTTTATCACTTTGTCCCTTTAACACTTTGACCCTTTATCACTTTGACCCTTTATCACTTTGTCCCTTTAACACTTTGTCCCTTTATCACTTTGTCCCTTTATCACTTTGTCCCTTTATGACTTTGTCCCTTTAACACTTTGTCCCTTTATCACTTTGTCCCTTTATCACTTTGTCCCTTTAACACTTTGTCCCTTTAACACTTTGACCCTTTAACACTTTGACCCTTTAACACTTTGTCCCTTTATCACTTTGTCCCTTTATCACTTTGTCCCTTTAACACTTTGTCCCTTTAACACTTTGTCCCTTTAACACTTTGTCCCTTTATCACTTTGACCCTTTATCACTTTAACAATTTGACCCTTTATCACTTTGTCCCTTTAACACTTTGACCCTTTATCACTTTGACCCTTTATCACTTTAACACTTTGTCCCTTTATCACTTTATCACTTTGACCCTTTATCACTTTAACACTTTGTCCCTTTAACACTTTGTCCCTTTAACACTTTGTCCCTTTATCACTTTGTCCCTTTAACACTTTGACCCTTTATCACTTTGTCCCTTTATCACTTTGACCCTTTATCACTTTAACAATTTGTCCCTTTATCACTTTGTCCCTTTAACACTTTGTCCCTTTATCACTTTGTCCCTTTAACACTTTGTCCCTTTAACACTTTGTCCCTTTAACACTTTGACCCTTTATCACTTTGACCCTTTAACACTTTGACCCTTTATCACTTTGTCCCTTTAACACTTTGTCCCTTTATCACTTTGTCCCTTTAACACTTTGTCCCTTTATCACTTTGTCCCTTTAACACTTTGTCCCTTTAACACTTTGTCCCTTTAACACTTTGTCCCTTTATCACTTTGTCCCTTTAACACTTTGTCCCTTTAACACTTTGTCCCTTTAACAATTTGACCCTTTAACACTTTGACCCTTTAACACTTTGTCCCTTTAACACTTTGACCCTTTATCACTTTGTCCCTTTAAAACTTTGTCCCTTTATCACTTTGTCCCTTTATCACTTTGTCCCTTTAACACTTTGTCCCTTTAACACTTTGTCCCTTTAACACTTTGTCCCTTTAACACTTTGTCCCTTTAACACTTTGTCCCTTTAACACTTTGTCCCTTTATCACTTTGTCCCTTTAACACTTTGACCCTTTAACACTTTGACCCTTTATCACTTTGTCCCTTTAACACTTTGTCCCTTTAACACTTTGACCCTTTATCACTTTGACCCTTTATCAGTATGACCCTTCACCACTTTGACCCTTTATCACTTTGACCCTTTATCACTTTGTCCCTTTAACACTTTGACCCTTTATCACTTTGTCCCTTTAACACTTTGACCCTTTATCACTTTAACAATTTGACCCTTTATCACTTTGTCCCTTTATCACTTTGACCCTTTATCACTTTAACAATTTGACCCTTTATCACTTTGTCCCTTTAACTCTTTGACCCTTTATCACTTTGACCCTTTATCACTTTAACAATTTGACCCTTTATCACTTTGTCCCTTTATCACTTTGACCCTTTATCACTTTAACAATTTGACCCTTTATCACTTTGTCCCTTTAACTCTTTGACCCTTTATCACTTTGACCCTTTATCACTTTAACAATTTGACCCTTTATCACTTTGTCCCTTTAACACTTTGACCCTTTATCACTTTGACCCTTTATCACTTTGTCCCTTTAACACTTTGTCCCTTTATCACTTTGTCCCTTTATCACTTTGTCCCTTTATGACTTTGTCCCTTTAACACTTTGTCCCTTTATCACTTTGTCCCTTTATCACTTTGTCCCTTTAACACTTTGACCCTTTAACACTTTGACCCTTTAACACTTTGTCCCTTTATCACTTTGTCCCTTTATCACTTTGTCCCTTTAACACTTTGTCCCTTTAACACTTTGTCCCTTTAACACTTTGTCCCTTTATCACTTTGACCCTTTATCACTTTAACAATTTGACCCTTTATCACTTTGTCCCTTTAACACTTTGACCCTTTATCACTTTGACCCTTTATCACTTTAACACTTTGTCCCTTTATCACTTTGTCCCTTTAACACTTTGTCCCTTTAACACTTTGTCCCTTTAACACTTTGTCCCTTTATCACTTTGTCCCTTTAACACTTTTGTCCCTTTAACACTTTGTCCCTTTATCACTTTGTCCCTTTAACACTTTGACCCTTTAACACTTTGACCCTTTATCACTTCGACCCTTTAACACTTTGACCCTTTATCACTTTGACCCTTGAACACTTTGTCCCTTTATCACTTTGTCCCTTTATCACTTTGTCCCTTTATCACTTTGTCCCTTTAACACTTTGTCCCTTTAACACTTTGACCCTTTATCACTTTGACCCTTTATCACTATGACCCTTCACCACTTTGACCCTTTATCACTTTGACCCTTTATCACTTTGTCCCTTTAACACTTTGACCCTTTATCACTTTGTCCCTTTAACACTTTGACCCTTTATCACTTTAACAATTTGACCCTTTATCACTTTGTCCCTTTATCACTTTGTCCCTTTATCACTTTGTCCCTTTAACACTTTGTCCCTTTAACACTTTGTCCCTTTATCACTTTGTCCCTTTAACACTTTGTCCCTTTAACACTTTGTCCCTTTATCACTTTGTCCCTTTAACACTTTGTCCCTTTAACACTTTGTCCCTTTAACACTTTGTCCCTTTATCACTTTGACCCTTTATCACTTTATCACTTTGTCCCTTTAACACTTTGTCCCTTTATCACTTTATCCCTTTAACACTTTGTCCCTTTATCACTTTAACAATCTGACCCTTTATCACTTTGTCCCTTTATCACTTTGACCCTTTATCACTTTAACAATTTGACCCTTTATCACTTTGTCCCTTTAACTCTTTGACCCTTTATCACTTTGACCCTTTATCACTTTAACAATTTGACCCTTTATCACTTTGTCCCTTTAACACTTTGACCCTTTATCACTTTGACCCTTTATCACTTTGTCCCTTTAACACTTTGTCCCTTTATCACTTTGTCCCTTTATGACTTTGTCCCTTTATGACTTTGTCCCTTTAACACTTTGTCCCTTTATCACTTTGTCCCTTTATCACTTTGTGCCTTTAACACTTTGTCCCTTTAACACTTTGACCCTTTATCACTTTGTCCCTTTAACACTTTGTCCCTTTATCACTTTGTCCCTTTATCACTTTGTCCCTTTAACACTTTGTCCCTTTAACACTTTGACCCTTTAACACTTTGACCCTTTATCACTTTGACCCTTTAACACTTTGTCCCTTTATCACTTTGTCCCTTTATCACTTTGACCCTTTATCACTTTGTCCCTTTAACACTTTGTCCCTTTAACACTTTGTCCCTTTAACACTTTGTCCCTTTATCACTTTGACCCTTTATCACTTTAACAATTTGACCCTTTATCACTTTGTCCCTTTAACACTTTGACCCTTGAACACTTTGTCCCTTTAACACTTTGCCCCTTTATCACTTTGTCCCTTTATCACTTTGTCCCTTTAACACTTTGACCCTTTATCACTTTGTCCCTTTAACACTTTGTCCCTTTATCCCTTTATCACTTTGTCCCTTTAACACTTTGTCCCTTTAACACTTTGTCCCTTTATCACTTTGTCCCTTTAACACTTTGTCCCTTTAACACTTTGTCCCTTTAACACTTTGTCCCTTTATCACTTTGACCCTTTATCACTTTATCACTTTGTCCCTTTAACACTTTGTCCCTTTATCACTTTGTCCCTTTAACACTTTGTCCCTTTATCACTTTAACAATCTGACCCTTTATCACTTTGTCCCTTTATCACTTTGTCCCTTTATCACTTTGACCCTTTATCACTTTGTCCCTTTAACTCTTTGACCCTTTATCACTTTGACCCTTTATCACTTTAACAATTTGACCCTTCATCACTTTGTCCCTTTAACACTTTGACCCTTTATCACTTTGTCCCTTTAACACTTTGTCCCTTTATCACTTTGTCCCTTTATCACTTTGTCCCTTTATCACTTTGTCCCTTTAACACTTTGTCCCTTTATCACTTTGTCCCTTTATCACTTTGTCCCTTTAACACTTTGTCCCTTTAACACTTTGTCCCTTTAACACTTTGACCCTTTATCACTTTGTCCCTTTATCACTTTGACCCTTTATCACTTTAACAATTTGTCCCTTTATCACTTTGTCCCTTTAACACTTTGTCCCTTTATCACTTTGTCCCTTTAACACTTTGTCCCTTTAACACTTTGTCCCTTTAACACTTTGACCCTTTATCACTTTGACCCTTTAACACTTTGACCCTTTATCACTTTGTCCCTTTAACACTTTGTCCCTTTATCACTTTGTCCCTTTAACACTTTGTCCCTTTATCACTTTGTCCCTTTAACACTTTGTCCCTTTAACACTTTGTCCCTTTAACACTTTGTCCCTTTATCACTTTGTCCCTTTAACACTTTGTCCCTTTAACAATTTGACCCTTTAACACTTTGACCCTTTAACACTTTGTCCCTTTAACACTTTGACCCTTTATCACTTTGTCCCTTTAAAACTTTGTCCCTTTATCACTTTGTCCCTTTATCACTTTGTCCCTTTAACACTTTGTCCCTTTAACACTTTGTCCCTTTAACACTTTGTCCCTTTAACACTTTGTCCCTTTAACACTTTGTCCCTTTATCACTTTGTCCCTTTAACACTTTGACCCTTTAACACTTTGACCCTTTATCACTTTAACAATTTGACCCTTTATCACTTTGTCCCTTTATCACTTTGACCCTTTATCACTTTAACAATTTGACCCTTTATCACTTTGTCCCTTTATCACTTTGACCCTTTATCACTTTGACCCTTTATCACTTTAACAATTTGACCCTTTATCACTTTGTCCCTTTAACACTTTGACCCTTTATCACTTTGACCCTTTATCACTTTAACACTTTGTCCCTTTATCACTTTGTCCCTTTAACACTTTGTCCCTTTAACACTTTGTCCCTTTAACACTTTGTCCCTTTATCACTTTGTCCCTTTAACACTTTTGTCCCTTTAACACTTTGTCCCTTTATCACTTTGTCCCTTTAACACTTTGACCCTTTAACACTTTGACCCTTTATCACTTTGACCCTTTAACACTTTGACCCTTTATCACTTTGACCCTTGAACACTTTGTCCCTTTATCACTTTGTCCCTTTATCACTTTGTCCCTTTATCACTTTGTCCCTTTAACACTTTGTCCCTTTAACACTTTGACCCTTTATCACTTTGACCCTTTATCACTATGACCCTTCACCACTTTGACCCTTTATCACTTTGACCCTTTATCACTTTGACCCTTTATCACTTTGTCCCTTTAACACTTTGACCCTTTATCACTTTGTCCCTTTAACACTTTGTCCCTTTATCACTTTGTCCCTTTATCACTTTGTCCCTTTAACACTTTGTCCCTTTAACACTTTGTCCCTTTAACACTTTGTCCCTTTATCACTTTGTCCCTTTAACACTTTGTCCCTTTAACACTTTGTCCCTTTATCACTTTGACCCTTTATCACTTTATCACTTTGTCCCTTTAACACTTTGTCCCTTTATCACTTTGTCCCTTTATCACTTTGTCCCTTTAACACTTTGTCCCTTTAACACTTTGTCCCTTTAACACTTTGTCCCTTTATCACTTTGTCCCTTTAACACTTTGTCCCTTTAACACTTTGTCCCTTTATCACTTTGACCCTTTATCACTTTATCACTTTGTCCCTTTATCACTTTGTCCCTTTATCACTTTGTCCCTTTAACACTTTGACCCTTTAACACTTTGACCCTTTAACACTTTGTCCCTTTATCAATTTGTCCCTTTATCACTTTGACCCTTTATCACTTTGTCCCTTTAACACTTTGTCCCTTTAACACTTTGTCCCTTTAACACTTTGTCCCTTTATCACTTTGACCCTTTATCACTTTAACACTTTGACCCTTTATCACTTTGTCCCTTTAACACTTTGACCCTTTATCACTTTGACCCTTTATCACTTTAACACTTTGACCCTTTATCACTTTGTCCCTTTAACACTTTGTCCCTTTAACACTTTAACACTTTGACCCTTTATCACTTTGTCCCTTTATCACTTTAACAATTTGACCCTTTATCACTTTGTCCCTTTAACACTTTGACCCTTTATCACTTTGACCCTTTGACACTTTGATCACTTTAACACTTTGACCCTTTATCACTTTGTCCCTTTAACACTTTGTCCCTTTAACACTTTGACCCTTTATATCTTTGTCCCTTTATCACTTTAACAATTTGACCCTTTATCACTTTGTCCCTTTAACACTTTGACCCTTTATCACTTTGACCCTTGAACACTTTGTCCCTTTAACACTTTGCCCCTTTATCACTTTGTCCCTTTATCACTTTGTCCCTTTAACACTTTGTCCTTTTAACACTTTGTCCCTTTATCACTTTGTCCCTTTAACACTTTGTCCCTTTAACACTTTGTCCCTTTAACACTTTGTCCCTTTATCACTTTGTCCCTTTAACACTTTGACCCTTTAACACTTTGACCCTTTATCACTTTGACCCTTGAACACTTTGTCCCTTTATCACTTTGTCCCTTTATCACTTTGTCCCTTTAACACTTTGTCCCTTTAACACTTTGTCCCTTTATCACTTTGTCCCTTTAACACTTTGACCCTTTAACACTTTGACCCTTTATCACTTTGACCCTTTAACACTTTGTCCCTTTATCACTTTGTCCCTTTATCACTTTGACCCTTTAACACTTTGACCCTTTAACACTTTGTCCCTTTAACACTTTGACCCTTTATCACTTTGACCCTTTATCACTATGACCCTTCACCACTTTGACCCTTTATCACTTTGACCCTTTATCACTTTGTCCCTTTAACACTTTGACCCTTTATCACTTTGTCCCTTTAACACTTTGACCCTTTATCACTTTAACAATTTGACCCTTTATCACTTTGTCCCTTTATCACTTTGACCCTTTATCACTTTAACAATTTGACCCTTTACCACTTTGTCCCTTTAACTCTTTGACCCTTTATCACTTTGACCCTTTATCACTTTGTCCCTTTAACACTTTGTCCCTTTATCACTTTGTCCCTTTATCACTTTGTCCCTTTATCACTTTGTCCCTTTAACACTTTGTCCCTTTATCACTTTAACAATCTGACCCTTTATCACTTTGTCCCTTTATCACTTTGACCCTTTATCACTTTAACAATTTGACCCTTTATCACTTTGTCCCTTTAACTCTTTGACCCTTTATCACTTTGACCCTTTATCACTTTAACAATTTGACCCTTTATCACTTTGTCCCTTTAACACTTTGACCCTTTATCACTTTGACCCTTTATCACTTTGTCCCTTTAACACTTTGTCCCTTTATCACTTTGTCCCTTTATCACTTTGTCCCTTTATGACTTTGTCCCTTTATGACTTTGTCCCTTTAACACTTTGTCCCTTTATCACTTTGTCCCTTTATCACTTTGTCCCTTTAACACTTTGTCCCTTTATCACTTTGTCCCTTTATCACTTTGTCCCTTTAACACTTTGTCCCTTTAACACTTTGTCCCTTTAACACTTTGTCCCTTTATCACTTTGAGCCTTTATCACTTTAACAATTTGACCCTTTATCACTTTGTCCCTTTAACACTTTGACCCTTTATCACTTTGACCCTTTATCACTTTAACACTTTGTCCCTTTATCACTTTGTCCCTTTAACACTTTGTCCCTTTAACACTTTGTCCCTTTAACACTTTGTCCCTTTATCACTTTGTCCCTTTAACACTTTGTCCCTTTAACACTTTGTCCCTTTAACACTTTGTCCCTTTATCACTTTGTCCCTTTAACACTTTGACCCTTTAACACTTTGACCCTTTATCACTTTGACCCTTGAACACTTTGTCCCTTTATCACTTTGTCCCTTTATCACTTTGTCCCTTTAACACTTTGTCCCTTTAACACTTTGTCCCTTTATCACTTTGTCCCTTTAACACTTTGACCCTTTAACACTTTGACCCTTTATCACTTTGACCCTTTAACACTTTGTCCCTTTATCACTTTGTCCCTTTATCACTTTGACCCTTTAACACTTTGACCCTTTAACACTTTGTCCCTTTAACACTTTGACCCTTTATCACTTTGACCCTTTATCACTATGACCCTTCACCACTTTGACCCTTTATCACTTTGACCCTTTATCACTTTGTCCCTTTAACACTTTGACCCTTTATCACTTTGACCCTTTAACACTTTGACCCTTTATCACTTTAACAATTTGACCCTTTATCACTTTGTCCCTTTATCACTTTGACCCTTTATCACTTTAACAATTTGACCCTTTATCACTTTGTCCCTTTAACTCTTTGACCCTTTATCACTTTGACCCTTTATCACTTTGTCCCTTTAACACTTTGTCCCTTTATCACTTTGTCCCTTTATCACTTTGTCCCTTTAACACTTTGTCCCTTTAACACTTTGACCCTTTAACACTTTGACCCTTTAACACTTTGTCCCTTTATCACTTTGTCCCTTTATCACTTTGTCCCTTTAACACTTTGTCCCTTTAACACTTTGTCCCTTTAACACTTTGTCCCTTTATCACTTTGACCCTTTATCACTTTAACAATTTGACCCTTTATCACTTTGTCCCTTTAACACTTTGACCCTTTATCACTTTGACCCTTTATCACTTTAACACTTTGTCCCTTTATCACTTTGTCCCTTTAACACTTTGTCCCTTTAACACTTTGTCCCTTTAACACTTTGACCCTTTATCACTTTGTCCCTTTAACACTTTTGTCCCTTTAACACTTTGTCCCTTTATCACTTTGTCCCTTTAACACTTTGACCCTTTAACACTTTGACCCTTTATCACTTTGACCCTTTAACACTTTGACCCTTTATCACTTTGACCCTTGAACACTTTGTCCCTTTATCACTTTGTCCCTTTATCACTTTGTCCCTTTATCACTTTGTCCCTTTAACACTTTGTCCCTTTAACACTTTGACCCTTTATCACTTTGACCCTTTATCACTATGACCCTTCACCACTTTGACCCTTTATCACTTTGACCCTTTATCACTTTGTCCCTTTAACACTTTGACCCTTTATCACTTTGTCCCTTTATCACTTTGTCCCTTTAACACTTTGTCCCTTTAACACTTTGACCCTTTATCACTTTGACCCTTTATCACTATGACCCTTCACCACTTTGACCCTTTATCACTTTGACCCTTTATCACTTTGTCCCTTTAACACTTTGACCCTTTATCACTTTGTCCCTTTAACACTTTGACCCTTTATCACTTTAACAATTTGACCCTTTATCACTTTGTCCCTTTATCACTTTGTCCCTTTATCACTTTGTCCCTTTAACACTTTGTCCCTTTAACACTTTGTCCCTTTATCACTTTGTCCCTTTAACACTTTGTCCCTTTAACACTTTGTCCCTTTATCACTTTGTCCCTTTAACACTTTGTCCCTTTAACACTTTGTCCCTTTAACACTTTGTCCCTTTATCACTTTATCCCTTTAACACTTTGTCCCTTTATCACTTTAACAATCTGACCCTTTATCACTTTGTCCCTTTAACACTTTGACCCTTTATCACTTTGACCCTTTATCACTTTAACACTTTGACCCTTTATCACTTTGTCCCTTTAACACTTTGTCCCTTTAACACTTTAACACTTTGACCCTTTATCACTTTGTCCCTTTATCACTTTAACAATTTGACCCTTTATCACTTTGTCCCTTTAACACTTTGACCCTTTATCACTTTGACCCTTTGACACTTTGATCACTTTAACACTTTGACCCTTTATCACTTTGTCCCTTTAACACTTTGTCCCTTTAACACTTTGACCCTTTATCACTTTGTCCCTTTATCACTTTAACAATTTGACCCTTTATCACTTTGTCCCTTTAACACTTTGACCCTTTATCACTTTGACCCTTGAACACTTTGTCCCTTTAACACTTTGCCCCTTTATCACTTTGTCCCTTTATCACTTTGTCCCTTTAACACTTTGTCCTTTTAACACTTTGTCCCTTTATCACTTTGTCCCTTTAACACTTTGTCCCTTTAACACTTTGTCCCTTTAACACTTTGTCCCTTTATCACTTTGTCCCTTTAACACTTTGACCCTTTAACACTTTGACCCTTTATCACTTTGACCCTTGAACACTTTGTCCCTTTATCACTTTGTCCCTTTATCACTTTGTCCCTTTAACACTTTGTCCCTTTAACACTTTGTCCCTTTATCACTTTGTCCCTTTAACACTTTGACCCTTTAACACTTTGACCCTTTATCACTTTGACCCTTTAACACTTTGTCCCTTTATCACTTTGTCCCTTTATCACTTTGACCCTTTAACACTTTGACCCTTTAACACTTTGTCCCTTTAACACTTTGACCCTTTATCACTTTGACCCTTTATCACTATGACCCTTCACCACTTTGACCCTTTATCACTTTGACCCTTTATCACTTTGTCCCTTTAACACTTTGACCCTTTATCACTTTGTCCCTTTAACACTTTGACCCTTTATCACTTTAACAATTTGACCCTTTATCACTTTGTCCCTTTATCACTTTGACCCTTTATCACTTTAACAATTTGACCCTTTACCACTTTGTCCCTTTAACTCTTTGACCCTTTATCACTTTGACCCTTTATCACTTTGTCCCTTTAACACTTTGTCCCTTTATCACTTTGTCCCTTTATCACTTTGTCCCTTTATCACTTTGTCCCTTTAACACTTTGTCCCTTTATCACTTTAACAATCTGACCCTTTATCACTTTGTCCCTTTATCACTTTGACCCTTTATCACTTTAACAATTTGACCCTTTATCACTTTGTCCCTTTAACTCTTTGACCCTTTATCACTTTGACCCTTTATCACTTTCACAATTTGACCCTTTATCACTTTGTCCCTTTAACACTTTGACCCTTTATCACTTTGACCCTTTATCACTTTGTCCCTTTAACACTTTGTCCCTTTATCACTTTGTCCCTTTATCACTTTGTCCCTTTATGACTTTGTCCCTTTATGACTTTGTCCCTTTAACACTTTGTCCCTTTATCACTTTGTCCCTTTATCACTTTGTCCCTTTAACACTTTGTCCCTTTATCACTTTGTCCCTTTATCACTTTGTCCCTTTAACACTTTGTCCCTTTAACACTTTGTCCCTTTAACACTTTGTCCCTTTATCACTTTGACCCTTTATCACTTTAACAATTTGACCCTTTATCACTTTGTCCCTTTAACACTTTGACCCTTTATCACTTTGACCCTTTATCACTTTAACACTTTGTCCCTTTATCACTTTGTCCCTTTAACACTTTGTCCCTTTAACACTTTGTCCCTTTATCACTTTGTCCCTTTAACACTTTGTCCCTTTAACACTTTGTCCCTTTAACACTTTGTCCCTTTATCACTTTGTCCCTTTAACACTTTGACCCTTTAACACTTTGACCCTTTATCACTTTGACCCTTGAACACTTTGTCCCTTTATCACTTTGTCCCTTTATCACTTTGTCCCTTTAACACTTTGTCCCTTTAACACTTTGTCCCTTTATCACTTTGTCCCTTTAACACTTTGACCCTTTAACACTTTGACCCTTTATCACTTTGACCCTTTAACACTTTGTCCCTTTATCACTTTGTCCCTTTATCACTTTGACCCTTTAACACTTTGACCCTTTAACACTTTGTCCCTTTAACACTTTGACCCTTTATCACTTTGACCCTTTATCACTATGACCCTTCACCACTTTGACCCTTTATCACTTTGACCCTTTATCACTTTGTCCCTTTAACACTTTGACCCTTTATCACTTTGACCCTTTAACACTTTGACCCTTTATCACTTTAACAATTTGACCCTTTATCACTTTGTCCCTTTATCACTTTGACCCTTTATCACTTTAACAATTTGACCCTTTATCACTTTGTCCCTTTAACTCTTTGACCCTTTATCACTTTGACCCTTTATCACTTTGTCCCTTTAACACTTTGTCCCTTTATCACTTTGTCCCTTTATCACTTTGTCCCTTTAACACTTTGTCCCTTTAACACTTTGACCCTTTAACACTTTGACCCTTTATCACTTTGTCCCTTTATCACTTTGTCCCTTTATCACTTTGACCCTTTATCACTTTGTCCCTTTAACACTTTGTCCCTTTAACACTTTGTCCCTTTATCACTTTGTCCCTTTAACACTTTGTCCCTTTAACACTTTGTCCCTTTATCACTTTGTCCCTTTATCACTTTGTCCCTTTAACACTTTGTCCCTTTAACACTTTGTCCCTTTATCACTTTGACCCTTTATCACTTTAACAATTTGACCCTTTATCACTTTGTCCCTTTAACACTTTGACCCTTTATCACTTTGACCCTTTATCACTTTAACACTTTGTCCCTTTATCACTTTGTCCCTTTAACACTTTGTCCCTTTAACACTTTGTCCCTTTAACACTTTGTCCCTTTATCACTTTGTCCCTTTAACACTTTGTCCCTTTAACACTTTGTCCCTTTAACACTTTGTCCCTTTATCACTTTGTCCCTTTAACACTTTGACCCTTTAACACTTTGACCCTTTATCACTTTGACCCTTGAACACTTTGTCCCTTTATCACTTTGTCCCTTTATCACTTTGTCCCTTTAACACTTTGTCCCTTTAACACTTTGTCCCTTTATCACTTTGTCCCTTTAACACTTTGACCCTTTAACACTTTGACCCTTTATCACTTTGACCCTTTAACACTTTGTCCCTTTATCACTTTGTCCCTTTATCACTTTGACCCTTTAACACTTTGACCCTTTAACACTTTGTCCCTTTAACACTTTGACCCTTTATCACTTTGACCCTTTATCACTATGACCCTTCACCACTTTGACCCTTTATCACTTTGACCCTTTATCACTTTGTCCCTTTAACACTTTGACCCTTTAACACTTTGACCCTTTAACACTTTGACCCTTTATCACTTTAACAATTTGACCCTTTATCACTTTGTCCCTTTATCACTTTGACCCTTTATCACTTTGACCCTTTATCACTTTGTCCCTTTAACACTTTGACCCTTTATCACTTTGACCCTTTAACACTTTGACCCTTTATCACTTTAACAATTTGACCCTTTATCACTTTGTCCCTTTAACTCTTTGACCCTTTATCACTTTGACCCTTTATCACTTTGTCCCTTTAACACTTTGTCCCTTTATCACTTTGTCCCTTTATCACTTTGTCCCTTTAACACTTTGTCCCTTTAACACTTTGACCCTTTAACACTTTGACCCTTTATCACTTTGACCCTTTAACACTTTGTCCCTTTATCACTTTGTCCCTTTATCACTTTGACCCTTTATCACTTTGTCCCTTTAACACTTTGTCCCTTTAACACTTTGTCCCTTTAACACTTTGTCCCTTTATCACTTTGACCCTTTATCACTTTATCACTTTGTCCCTTTAACACTTTGTCCCTTTATCACTTTAACAATCTGACCCTTTATCACTTTGTCCCTTTATCACTTTGACCCTTTATCACTTTAACAATTTGACCCTTTATCACTTTTTCCCTTTAACTCTTTGACCCTTTATCACTTTGACCCTTTATCACTTTAACAATTTGACCCTTTATCACTTTGTCCCTTTAACACTTTGACCCTTTATCACTTTGACCCTTTATCACTTTGTCCCTTTAACACTTTGTCCCTTTATCACTTTGTCCCTTTATCACTTTGTCCCTTTATCACTTTGTCCCTTTATGACTTTGTCCCTTTAACACTTTGTCCCTTTAACACTTTGACCCTTTATCACTTTGACCCTTTATCACTTTGTCCCTTTAACACTTTGTCCCTTTATCACTTTGTCCCTTTATCACGTTGTCCCTTTAAGACTTTGTCCCTTTAACACTTTGACCCTTTATCACTTTGTCCCTTTAACACTTTGTCCCTTTATCACTTTGTCCCTTTATCACTTTGTCCCTTTAACACTTTGTCCCTTTAACACTTTGACCCTTTAACACTTTGACCCTTTATCACTTTGACCCTTTAACACTTTGTCCCTTTATCACTTTGTTCCTTTATCACTTTGACCCTTTTTCACTTTGTCCCTTTAACACTTTGTCCCTTTAACACTTTGACCCTTTATCACTTTGTCCCTTTATCACTTTGACCCTTTATCACTTTAACAATTTGACCCTTTATCACTTTGTCCCTTTAACACTTTGACCCTTTATCACTTTGACCCTTGAACACTTTGTCCCTTTAACACTTTGCCCCTTTATCACTTTGTCCCTTTATCACTTTGTCCCTTTAACACTTTGTCCCTTTAACACTTTGACCCTTTATCACTTTGACCCTTTAACACTTTGTCCCTTTAACACTTTGTCCCTTTAACACTTTGTCCCTTTATCACTTTGACCCTTTATCACTTTATCACTTTGTCCCTTTAACACTTTGTCCCTTTATCACTTTGTCCCTTTAACACTTTGTCCCTTTATCACTTTAACAATCTGACCCTTTATCACTTTGTCCCTTTATCACTTTGACCCTTTATCACTTTAACAATTTGACCCTTTATCACTTTGTCCCTTTAACTCTTTGACCCTTTATCACTTTAACAATTTGACCCTTTATCACTTTGTCCCTTTAACACTTTGTCCCTTTATCACTTTGTCCCTTTATCACTTTGTCCCTTTTTCACTTTGTCCCTTTAACACTTTGTCCCTTTAACACTTTGTCCCTTTATCACTTTGACCCTTTATCACTTTAACAATTTGACCCTTTATCACTTTGTCCCTTTAACACTTTGACCCTTTATCACTTTAACAATTTGACCCTTTATCACTTTGTCCCTTTAACACTTTGTCCCTTTAACACTTTGACCCTTTATCACTTTGTCCCTTTAAGACTTTGTCCCTTTAACACTTTGACCCTTTATCACTTTGTCCCTTTAACACTTTGTCCCTTTATCACTTTGTCCCTTTATCACTTTGTCCCTTTAACACTTTGTCCCTTTAACACTTTGACCCTTTAACACTTTGACCCTTTATCACTTTGACCCTTTAACACTTTGTCCCTTTATCACTTTGTCCCTTTATCACTTTGACCCTTTATCACTTTGTCCCTTTAACACTTTGTCCCTTTAACACTTTGTCCCTTTAACACTTTGTCCCTTTATCACTTTGACCCTTTATCACTTTAACAATTTGACCCTTTATCACTTTGTCCCTTTAACACTTTGACCCTTGAACACTTTGTCCCTTTAACACTTTGCCCCTTTATCACTTTGTCCCTTTATCACTTTGTCCCTTTAACACTTTGACCCTTTATCACTTTGTCCCTTTAACACTTTGTCCCTTTATCACTTTGTCCCTTTATCACTTTGTCCCTTTAACACTTTGTCCCTTTAACACTTTGTCCCTTTATCACTTTGTCCCTTTAACACTTTGTCCCTTTATCACTTTGTCCCTTTAACACTTTGTCCCTTTATCACTTTGACCCTTTATCACTTTATCACTTTGTCCCTTTAACACTTTGTCCCTTTATCACTTTGTCCCTTTAACACTTTGTCCCTTTATCACTTTAACAATCTGACCCTTTATCACTTTGTCCCTTTATCACTTTGACCCTTTATCACTTTGTCCCTTTAACTCTTTGACCCTTTATCACTTTGACCCTTTATCACTTTAACAATTTGACCCTTCATCACTTTGTCCCTTTAACACTTTGACCCTTTATCACTTTGTCCCTTTATCACTTTGTCCCTTTATCACTTTGTCCCTTTATCACTTTGTCCCTTTAACACTTTGTCCCTTTATCACTTTGTCCCTTTATCACTTTGTCCCTTTAACACTTTGTCCCTTTAACACTTTGACCCTTTATCACTTTGACCCTTTAACACTTTGACCCTTTATCACTTTGTCCCTTTAACACTTTGTCCCTTTATCACTTTGTCCCTTTATCACTTTGTCCCTTTAACACTTTGTCCCTTTATCACTTTGTCCCTTTATCACTTTGTCCCTTTAACACTTTGTCCCTTTAACAATTTGACCCTTTAACACTTATCAGTGTCACTTTGTCCCTTTAACACTTTGTCCCTTTAACACTTTGTCCCTTTAACACTTTGACCCTTTATCACTTTGTCCCTTTAACACTTTGACCCTTTAACACTTTGACCCTTTATCACTTTGTCCCTTTAACACTTTGTCCCTTTAACACTTTGACCCTTTATCACTTTGACCCTTTATCACTATGACCCTTCACCACTTTGACCCTTTATCACTTTGACCCTTTATCACTTTGTCCCTTTAACACTTTGACCCTTTATCACTTTGACCCTTTATCACTTTGACCCTTTATCACTTTAACAATTTGACCCTTTATCACTTTGTCCCTTTATCACTTTGACCCTTTATCACTTTAACAATTTGACCCTTTATCACTTTGTCCCTTTAACTCTTTGACCCTTTATCACTTTGACCCTTTATCACTTTAACAATTTGACCCTTTATCACTTTGTCCCTTTAACACTTTGACCCTTTATCACTTTGACCCTTTATCACTTTGTCCCTTTAACACTTTGTCCCTTTATCACTTTGTCCCTTTATCACTTTGTCCCTTTAAGACTTTGTCCCTTTAACACTTTGACCCTTTATCACTTTGTCCCTTTAACACTTTGTCCCTTTAACACTTTGACCCTTTAACACTTTGACCCTTTATCACTTTGACCCTTTAACACTTTGTCCCTTTATCACTTTGTCCCTTTATCACTTTGACCCTTTATCACTTTGTCCCTTTAACACTTTGTCCCTTTATCACTTTGACCCTTTATCACTTTATCACTTTGTCCCTTTAACACTTTGTCCCTTTATCACTTTATCCCTTTAACACTTTGTCCCTTTATCACTTTAACAATCTGACCCTTTATCACTTTGTCCCTTTATCACTTTGACCCTTTATCACTTTAACAATTTGACCCTTTATCACTTTGTCCCTTTAACTCTTTGACCCTTTATCACTTTGACCCTTTATCACTTTAACAATTTGACCCTTTATCACTTTGTCCCTTTAACACTTTGACCCTTTATCACTTTGACCCTTTATCACTTTGTCCCTTTAACACTTTGTCCCTTTATCACTTTGTCCCTTTATCACTTTGTCCCTTTATGACTTTGTCCCTTTAACACTTTGTCCCTTTATCACTTTGTCCCTTTATCACTTTGTCCCTTTAACACTTTGTCCCTTTAACACTTTGACCCTTTAACACTTTGACCCTTTAACACTTTGTCCCTTTATCACTTTGTCCCTTTATCACTTTGTCCCTTTAACACTTTGTCCCTTTAACACTTTGTCCCTTTAACACTTTGTCCCTTTATCACTTTGACCCTTTATCACTTTAACAATTTGACCCTTTATCACTTTGTCCCTTTAACACTTTGACCCTTTATCACTTTGACCCTTTATCACTTTAACACTTTGTCCCTTTATCACTTTGTCCCTTTAACACTTTGTCCCTTTAACACTTTGTCCCTTTAACACTTTGTCCCTTTATCACTTTGTCCCTTTAACACTTTTGTCCCTTTAACACTTTGTCCCTTTATCACTTTGTCCCTTTAACACTTTGACCCTTTAACACTTTGACCCTTTATCACTTTGACCCTTTAACACTTTGACCCTTTATCACTTTGACCCTTGAACACTTTGTCCCTTTATCACTTTGTCCCTTTATCACTTTGTCCCTTTATCACTTTGTCCCTTTAACACTTTGTCCCTTTAACACTTTGACCCTTTATCACTTTGACCCTTTATCACTATGACCCTTCACCACTTTGACCCTTTATCACTTTGACCCTTTATCACTTTGTCCCTTTAACACTTTGACCCTTTATCACTTTGTCCCTTTAACACTTTGACCCTTTATCACTTTAACAATTTGACCCTTTATCACTTTGTCCCTTTATCACTTTGTCCCTTTATCACTTTGTCCCTTTAACACTTTATCACTTTGTCCCTTTAACACTTTGTCCCTTTATCACTTTGTCCCTTTATCACTTTAACACTTTGTCCCTTTATCACTTTGTCCCTTTAACACTTTGTCCCTTTATCACTTTAACAATCTGACCCTTTATCACTTTGTCCCTTTATCACTTTGACCCTTTATCACTTTGTCCCTTTAACTCTTTGACCCTTTATCACTTTGACCCTTTATCACTTTAACAATTTGACCCTTCATCACTTTGTCCCTTTAACACTTTGACCCTTTATCACTTTGTCCCTTTAACACTTTGTCCCTTTATCACTTTGTCCCTTTATCACTTTGTCCCTTTATCACTTTGTCCCTTTATCACTTTGTCCCTTTATCACTTTGTCCCTTTAACACTTTGTCCCTTTAACACTTTGTCCCTTTAACACTTTGTCCCTTTAACACTTTGACCCTTTATCACTTTGTCCCTTTATCACTTTGACCCTTTATCACTTTAACAATTTGTCCCTTTATCACTTTGTCCCTTTAACACTTTGTCCCTTTATCACTTTGTCCCTTTAACACTTTGTCCCTTTAACACTTTGTCCCTTTAACACTTTGACCCTTTATCACTTTGACCCTTTAACACTTTGACCCTTTATCACTTTGTCCCTTTAACACTTTGTCCCTTTATCACTTTGTCCCTTTATCACTTTGTCCCTTTAACACTTTGTCCCTTTATCACTTTGTCCCTTTAACACTTTGTCCCTTTAACACTTTGTCCCTTTAACACTTTGTCCCTTTATCACTTTGTCCCTTTAACACTTTGTCCCTTTATCACTTTGTCCCTTTAACACTTTGTCCCTTTAACACTTTGTCCCTTTAACACTTTGTCCCTTTATCACTTTGTCCCTTTAACACTTTGACCCTTTAACACTTTGACCCTTTATCACTTTGTCCCTTTAACACTTTGTCCCTTTAACACTTTGACCCTTTATCACTTTGACCCTTTATCACTATGACCCTTCACCACTTTGACCCTTTATCACTTTGACCCTTTATCACTTTGTCCCTTTAACACTTTGACCCTTTATCACTTTGTCCCTTTAACACTTTGACCCTTTATCACTTTAACAATTTGACCCTTTATCACTTTGTCCCTTTATCACTTTGACCCTTTATCACTTTAACAATTTGACCCTTTATCACTTTGTCCCTTTAACTCTTTGACCCTTTATCACTTTGACCCTTTATCACTTTAACAATTTGACCCTTTATCACTTTGTCCCTTTAACACTTTGACCCTTTATCACTTTGACCCTTTATCACTTTGACCCTTTATCACTTTGACCCTTTATCACTTTGACCCTTTATCACTTTGACCCTTTATCACTTTGTCCCTTTATCACTTTGTCCCTTTAAGACTTTGTCCCTTTAACACTTTGACCCTTTATCACTTTGTCCCTTTAACACTTTGTCCCTTTATCACTTTGTCCCTTTATCACTTTGTCCCTTTAACACTTTGTCCCTTTAACACTTTGACCCTTTAACACTTTGACCCTTTATCACTTTGACCCTTTAACACTTTGTCCCTTTATCACTTTGTCCCTTTATCACTTTGACCCTTTATCACTTTGTCCCTTTAACACTTTGTCCCTTTAACACTTTGTCCCTTTATCACTTTGTCCCTTTAACACTTTGTCCCTTTAACACTTTGTCCCTTTAACACTTTGTCCCTTTATCACTTTGACCCTTTATCACTTTATCACTTTGTCCCTTTAACACTTTGTCCCTTTATCACTTTATCCCTTTAACACTTTGTCCCTTTATCACTTTAACAATCTGACCCTTTATCACTTTGTCCCTTTATCACTTTGACCCTTTATCACTTTAACAATTTGACCCTTTATCACTTTGTCCCTTTAACTCTTTGACCCTTTATCACTTTGACCCTTTATCACTTTAACAATTTGACCCTTTATCACTTTGTCCCTTTAACACTTTGACCCTTTATCACTTTGACCCTTTATCACTTTGTCCCTTTAACACTTTGTCCCTTTATCACTTTGTCCCTTTATCACTTTGTCCCTTTATGACTTTGTCCCTTTAACACTTTGTCCCTTTATCACTTTGACCCTTTAACACTTTGTCCCTTTATCACTTTGTCCCTTTATCACTTTGTCCCTTTAACACTTTGTCCCTTTATCACTTTGTCCCTTTAACACTTTGTCCCTTTAACACTTTGTCCCTTTAACACTTTGTCCCTTTAACACTTTGACCCTTTAACACTTTGACCCTTTATCACTTTGACCCTTTAACACTTTGACCCTTTATCACTTTGACCCTTGAACACTTTGTCCCTTTATCACTTTGTCCCTTTATCACTTTGTCCCTTTATCACTTTGTCCCTTTAACACTTTGTCCCTTTAACACTTTGACCCTTTATCACTTTGACCCTTTATCACTATGACCCTTCACCACTTTGACCCTTCATCACTTTGACCCTTTATCACTTTGTCCCTTTAACACTTTGACCCTTTATCACTTTGTCCCTTTAACACTTTGACCCTTTATCACTTTAACAATTTGACCCTTTATCACTTTGTCCCTTTATCACTTTGACCCTTTATCACTTTAACAATTTGACCCTTTATCACTTTGTCCCTTTAACACTTTGACCCTTGAACACTTTGTCCCTTTAACACTTTGCCCCTTTATCACTTTGTCCCTTTATCACTTTGTCCCTTTAACACTTTGACCCTTTATCACTTTGTCCCTTTAACACTTTGTCCCTTTATCACTTTGTCCCTTTATCACTTTGTCCCTTTAACACTTTGTCCCTTTAACACTTTGTCCCTTTATCACTTTGTCCCTTTAACACTTTGTCCCTTTAACACTTTGTCCCTTTAACACTTTGTCCCTTTATCACTTTGACCCTTTATCACTTTATCACTTTGTCCCTTTAACACTTTGTCCCTTTATCACTTTGTCCCTTTAACACTTTGTCCCTTTATCACTTTAACAATCTGACCCTTTATCACTTTGTCCCTTTATCACTTTGACCCTTTATCACTTTGTCCCTTTAACTCTTTGACCCTTTATCACTTTGACCCTTTATCACTTTAACAATTTGACCCTTCATCACTTTGTCCCTTTATCACTTTGTCCCTTTAACACTTTGTCCCTTTATCACTTTGTCCCTTTAACACTTTGTCCCTTTAACACTTTGTCCCTTTAACACTTTGACCCTTTATCACTTTGTCCCTTTATCACTTTGACCCTTTATCACTTTAACAATTTGTCCCTTTATCACTTTGTCCCTTTAACACTTTGTCCCTTTATCACTTTGTCCCTTTAACACTTTGTCCCTTTAACACTTTGTCCCTTTAACACTTTGACCCTTTATCACTTTGACCCTTTAACACTTTGACCCTTTATCACTTTGTCCCTTTAACACTTTGTCCCTTTATCACTTTGTCCCTTTATCACTTTGTCCCTTTAACACTTTGTCCCTTTATCACTTTGTCCCTTTAACACTTTGTCCCTTTAACACTTTGTCCCTTTAACACTTTGTCCCTTTATCACTTTGTCCCTTTAACACTTTGTCCCTTTAACAATTTGACCCTTTAACACTTTGACCCTTTAACACTTTGTCCCTTTAACACTTTGACCCTTTATCACTTTGTCCCTTTAACACTTTGACCCTTTATCACTTTGTCCCTTTATCACTTTGTCCCTTTAACACTTTGTCCCTTTATCACTTTGTCCCTTTAACACTTTGTCCCTTTAACACTTTGTCCCTTTAACACTTTGTCCCTTTATCACTTTGTCCCTTTAACACTTTGACCCTTTAACACTTTGACCCTTTATCACTTTGTCCCTTTAACACTTTGTCCCTTTAACACTTTGACCCTTTATCACTTTGACCCTTTATCACTATGACCCTTCACCACTTTGACCCTTTATCACTTTGACCCTTTATCACTTTGTCCCTTTAACACTTTGACCCTTTATCACTTTGTCCCTTTAACACTTTGACCCTTTATCACTTTAACAATTTGACCCTTTATCACTTTGTCCCTTTATCACTTTGACCCTTTATCACTTTAACAATTTGACCCTTTATCACTTTGTCCCTTTAACTCTTTGACCCTTTATAACTTTGACCCTTTATCACTTTAACAATTTGACCCTTTATCACTTTGTCCCTTTAACACTTTGACCCTTTATCACTTTGACCCTTTATCACTTTGTCCCTTTAACACTTTGTCCCTTTATCACTTTGTCCCTTTATCACTTTGTCCCTTTAAGACTTTGTCCCTTTAACAATTTGACCCTTTATCACTTTGTCCCTTTAACACTTTGACCCTTTATCACTTTGACCCTTTATCACTTTAACACTTTGTCCCTTTATCACTTTGTCCCTTTAACACTTTGTCCCTTTAACACTTTGTCCCTTTAACACTTTGTCCCTTTATCACTTTGTCCCTTTAACACTTTTGTCCCTTTAACACTTTGTCCCTTTATCACTTTGTCCCTTTAACACTTTGACCCTTTAACACTTTGACCCTTTATCACTTTGACCCTTTAACACTTTGACCCTTTATCACTTTGACCCTTGAACACTTTGTCCCTTTATCACTTTGTCCCTTTATCACTTTGTCCCTTTATCACTTTGTCCCTTTAACACTTTGTCCCTTTAACACTTTGACCCTTTATCACTTTGACCCTTTATCACTATGACCCTTCACCACTTTGACCCTTTATCACTTTGACCCTTTATCACTTTGTCCCTTTAACACTTTGACCCTTTATCACTTTGTCCCTTTAACACTTTGACCCTTTATCACTTTAACAATTTGACCCTTTATCACTTTGTCCCTTTATCACTTTGTCCCTTTATCACTTTGTCCCTTTAACACTTTGTCCCTTTAACACTTTGTCCCTTTATCACTTTGTCCCTTTAACACTTTGTCCCTTTAACACTTTGTCCCTTTATCACTTTGTCCCTTTATCACTTTATCACTTTGTCCCTTTAACACTTTGTCCCTTTATCACTTTGTCCCTTTAACACTTTGTCCCTTTATCACTTTAACAATCTGACCCTTTATCACTTTGTCCCTTTATCACTTTGACCCTTTATCACTTTGTCCCTTTAACTCTTTGACCCTTTATCACTTTGACCCTTTATCACTTTAACAATTTGACCCTTCATCACTTTGTCCCTTTAACACTTTGACCCTTTATCACTTTGTCCCTTTAACACTTTGTCCCTTTATCACTTTGTCCCTTTATCACTTTGTCCCTTTATCACTTTGTCCCTTTAACACTTTGTCCCTTTATCACTTTGTCCCTTTATCACTTTGTCCCTTTAACACTTTGTCCCTTTAACACTTTGTCCCTTTAACACTTTGTCCCTTTAACACTTTGACCCTTTATCACTTTGTCCCTTTATCACTTTGACCCTTTATCACTTTAACAATTTGTCCCTTTATCACTTTGACCCTTTAACACTTTGACCCTTTATCACTTTGTCCCTTTAACACTTTGTCCCTTTATCACTTTGTCCCTTTATCACTTTGTCCCTTTAACACTTTGTCCCTTTATCACTTTGTCCCTTTAACACTTTGTCCCTTTAACACTTTGTCCCTTTAACACTTTGTCCCTTTATCACTTTGTCCCTTTAACACTTTGTCCCTTTAACAATTTGACCCTTTAACACTTTGACCCTTTAACACTTTGTCCCTTTAACACTTTGACCCTTTATCACTTTGTCCCTTTAACACTTTGTCCCTTTATCACTTTGTCCCTTTATCACTTTGTCCCTTTAACACTTTGTCCCTTTATCACTTTGTCCCTTTAACACTTTGTCCCTTTAACAATTTGTCCCTTTATCACTTTGTCCCTTTAACACTTTGACCCTTTAACACTTTGACCCTTTATCACTTTGTCCCTTTAACACTTTGTCCCTTTAACACTTTGACCCTTTATCACTTTGACCCTTTATCACTATGACCCTTCACCACTTTGACCCTTTATCACTTTGACCCTTTATCACTTTGTCCCTTTAACACTTTGTCCCTTTAACACTTTGACCCTTTATCACTTTGACCCTTTATCACTATGACCCTTTACCACTTTGTCCCTTTATGACTTTGTCCCTTTAACACTTTGTCCCTTTATCACTTTGACCCTTTAACACTTTGTCCCTTTATCACTTTGTCCCTTTATCACTTTGTCCCTTTAACACTTTGTCCCTTTATCACTTTGTCCCTTTAACACTTTGTCCCTTTAACACTTTGTCCCTTTAACACTTTGTCCCTTTAACACTTTGACCCTTTAACACTTTGACCCTTTATCACTTTGACCCTTTAACACTTTGACCCTTTATCACTTTGACCCTTGAACACTTTGTCCCTTTATCACTTTGTCCCTTTATCACTTTGTCCCTTTATCACTTTGTCCCTTTAACACTTTGTCCCTTTAACACTTTGACCCTTTATCACTTTGACCCTTTATCACTATGACCCTTCACCACTTTGACCCTTCATCACTTTGACCCTTTATCACTTTGTCCCTTTAACACTTTGACCCTTTATCACTTTGTCCCTTTAACACTTTGACCCTTTATCACTTTAACAATTTGACCCTTTATCACTTTGTCCCTTTATCACTTTGACCCTTTATCACTTTAACAATTTGACCCTTTATCACTTTGTCCCTTTAACACTTTGACCCTTGAACACTTTGTCCCTTTAACACTTTGCCCCTTTATCACTTTGTCCCTTTATCACTTTGTCCCTTTAACACTTTGACCCTTTATCACTTTGTCCCTTTAACACTTTGTCCCTTTATCACTTTGTCCCTTTATCACTTTGTCCCTTTAACACTTTGTCCCTTTAACACTTTGTCCCTTTATCACTTTGTCCCTTTAACACTTTGTCCCTTTAACACTTTGTCCCTTTAACACTTTGTCCCTTTATCACTTTGACCCTTTATCACTTTATCACTTTGTCCCTTTAACACTTTGTCCCTTTATCACTTTGTCCCTTTAACACTTTGTCCCTTTATCACTTTAACAATCTGACCCTTTATCACTTTGTCCCTTTATCACTTTGACCCTTTATCACTTTGTCCCTTTAACTCTTTGACCCTTTATCACTTTGACCCTTTATCACTTTAACAATTTGACCCTTCATCACTTTGTCCCTTTATCACTTTGTCCCTTTAACACTTTGTCCCTTTATCACTTTGTCCCTTTAACACTTTGTCCCTTTAACACTTTGTCCCTTTAACACTTTGACCCTTTATCACTTTGTCCCTTTATCACTTTGACCCTTTATCACTTTAACAATTTGTCCCTTTATCACTTTGTCCCTTTAACACTTTGTCCCTTTATCACTTTGTCCCTTTAACACTTTGTCCCTTTAACACTTTGTCCCTTTAACACTTTGACCCTTTATCACTTTGACCCTTTAACACTTTGACCCTTTATCACTTTGTCCCTTTAACACTTTGTCCCTTTATCACTTTGTCCCTTTATCACTTTGTCCCTTTAACACTTTGTCCCTTTATCACTTTGTCCCTTTAACACTTTGTCCCTTTAACACTTTGTCCCTTTAACACTTTGTCCCTTTATCACTTTGTCCCTTTAACACTTTGTCCCTTTAACAATTTGACCCTTTAACACTTTGACCCTTTAACACTTTGTCCCTTTAACACTTTGACCCTTTATCACTTTGTCCCTTTAACACTTTGACCCTTTATCACTTTGTCCCTTTATCACTTTGTCCCTTTAACACTTTGTCCCTTTATCACTTTGTCCCTTTAACACTTTGTCCCTTTAACACTTTGTCCCTTTAACACTTTGTCCCTTTATCACTTTGTCCCTTTAACACTTTGACCCTTTAACACTTTGACCCTTTATCACTTTGTCCCTTTAACACTTTGTCCCTTTAACACTTTGACCCTTTATCACTTTGACCCTTTATCACTATGACCCTTCACCACTTTGACCCTTTATCACTTTGACCCTTTATCACTTTGTCCCTTTAACACTTTGACCCTTTATCACTTTGTCCCTTTAACACTTTGACCCTTTATCACTTTAACAATTTGACCCTTTATCACTTTGTCCCTTTATCACTTTGACCCTTTATCACTTTAACAATTTGACCCTTTATCACTTTGTCCCTTTAACTCTTTGACCCTTTATAACTTTGACCCTTTATCACTTTAACAATTTGACCCTTTATCACTTTGTCCCTTTAACACTTTGACCCTTTATCACTTTGACCCTTTATCACTTTGTCCCTTTAACACTTTGTCCCTTTATCACTTTGTCCCTTTATCACTTTGTCCCTTTAAGACTTTGTCCCTTTAACAATTTGACCCTTTATCACTTTGTCCCTTTAACACTTTGACCCTTTATCACTTTGACCCTTTATCACTTTAACACTTTGTCCCTTTATCACTTTGTCCCTTTAACACTTTGTCCCTTTAACACTTTGTCCCTTTAACACTTTGTCCCTTTATCACTTTGTCCCTTTAACACTTTTGTCCCTTTAACACTTTGTCCCTTTATCACTTTGTCCCTTTAACACTTTGACCCTTTAACACTTTGACCCTTTATCACTTTGACCCTTTAACACTTTGACCCTTTATCACTTTGACCCTTGAACACTTTGTCCCTTTATCACTTTGTCCCTTTATCACTTTGTCCCTTTATCACTTTGTCCCTTTAACACTTTGTCCCTTTAACACTTTGACCCTTTATCACTTTGACCCTTTATCACTATGACCCTTCACCACTTTGACCCTTTATCACTTTGACCCTTTATCACTTTGTCCCTTTAACACTTTGACCCTTTATCACTTTGTCCCTTTAACACTTTGACCCTTTATCACTTTAACAATTTGACCCTTTATCACTTTGTCCCTTTATCACTTTGTCCCTTTATCACTTTGTCCCTTTAACACTTTGTCCCTTTAACACTTTGTCCCTTTATCACTTTGTCCCTTTAACACTTTGTCCCTTTAACACTTTGTCCCTTTATCACTTTGTCCCTTTATCACTTTATCACTTTGTCCCTTTAACACTTTGTCCCTTTATCACTTTGTCCCTTTAACACTTTGTCCCTTTATCACTTTAACAATCTGACCCTTTATCACTTTGTCCCTTTATCACTTTGACCCTTTATCACTTTGTCCCTTTAACTCTTTGACCCTTTATCACTTTGACCCTTTATCACTTTAACAATTTGACCCTTCATCACTTTGTCCCTTTAACACTTTGACCCTTTATCACTTTGTCCCTTTAACACTTTGTCCCTTTATCACTTTGTCCCTTTATCACTTTGTCCCTTTATCACTTTGTCCCTTTAACACTTTGTCCCTTTATCACTTTGTCCCTTTATCACTTTGTCCCTTTAACACTTTGTCCCTTTAACACTTTGTCCCTTTAACACTTTGTCCCTTTAACACTTTGACCCTTTATCACTTTGTCCCTTTATCACTTTGACCCTTTATCACTTTAACAATTTGTCCCTTTATCACTTTGACCCTTTAACACTTTGACCCTTTATCACTTTGTCCCTTTAACACTTTGTCCCTTTATCACTTTGTCCCTTTATCACTTTGTCCCTTTAACACTTTGTCCCTTTATCACTTTGTCCCTTTAACACTTTGTCCCTTTAACACTTTGTCCCTTTAACACTTTGTCCCTTTATCACTTTGTCCCTTTAACACTTTGTCCCTTTAACAATTTGACCCTTTAACACTTTGACCCTTTAACACTTTGTCCCTTTAACACTTTGACCCTTTATCACTTTGTCCCTTTAACACTTTGTCCCTTTATCACTTTGTCCCTTTATCACTTTGTCCCTTTAACACTTTGTCCCTTTATCACTTTGTCCCTTTAACACTTTGTCCCTTTAACAATTTGTCCCTTTATCACTTTGTCCCTTTAACACTTTGACCCTTTAACACTTTGACCCTTTATCACTTTGTCCCTTTAACACTTTGTCCCTTTAACACTTTGACCCTTTATCACTTTGACCCTTTATCACTATGACCCTTCACCACTTTGACCCTTTATCACTTTGACCCTTTATCACTTTGTCCCTTTAACACTTTGACCCTTTATCACTTTGTCCCTTTAACACTTTGACCCTTTATCACTTTAACAATTTGACCCTTTATCACTTTGTCCCTTTATCACTTTGACCCTTTATCACTTTAACAATTTGACCCTTTATCACTTTGTCCCTTTAACTCTTTGACCCTTTATCACTTTGACCCTTTATCACTTTAACAATTTGACCCTTTATCACTTTGTCCCTTTAACACTTTGACCCTTTATCACTTTGACCCTTTATCACTTTGTCCCTTTAACACTTTGTCCCTTTATCACTTTGTCCCTTTATCACTTTGTCCCTTTAAGACTTTGTCCCTTTAACACTTTGACCCTTTATCACTTTGTCCCTTTAACACTTTGTCCCTTTATCACTTTGTCCCTTTATCACTTTGTCCCTTTAACACTTTGTCCCTTTAACACTTTGACCCTTTAACACTTTGACCCTTTATCACTTTGACCCTTTAACACTTTGTCCCTTTATCACTTTGTCCCTTTATCACTTTGACCCTTTATCACTTTGTCCCTTTAACACTTTGTCCCTTTAACACTTTGTCCCTTTATCACTTTGTCCCTTTAACACTTTGTCCCTTTAACACTTTGTCCCTTTAACACTTTGTCCCTTTATCACTTTGACCCTTTATCACTTTATCACTTTGTCCCTTTAACACTTTGTCCCTTTATCACTTTATCCCTTTAACACTTTGTCCCTTTATCACTTTAACAATCTGACCCTTTATCACTTTGTCCCTTTATCACTTTGACCCTTTATCACTTTAACAATTTGACCCTTTATCACTTTGTCCCTTTATCACTTTGACCCTTTATCACTTTAACAATTTGACCCTTTATCACTTTGTCCCTTTAACACTTTGACCCTTTATCACTTTGACCCTTTATCACTTTGTCCCTTTAACACTTTGTCCCTTTATCACTTTGTCCCTTTATCACTTTGTCCCTTTATGACTTTGTCCCTTTAACACTTTGTCCCTTTATCACTTTGTCCCTTTATCACTTTGTCCCTTTATCACTTTGTCCCTTTAACACTTTGTCCCTTTAACACTTTGACCCTTTAACACTTTGACCCTTTAACACTTTGTCCCTTTATCACTTTGTCCCTTTATCACTTTGTCCCTTTAACACTTTGTCCCTTTAACACTTTGTCCCTTTAACACTTTGTCCCTTTATCACTTTGACCCTTTATCACTTTAACAATTTGACCCTTTATCACTTTGTCCCTTTAACACTTTGACCCTTTATCACTTTGACCCTTTATCACTTTAACACTTTGTCCCTTTATCACTTTGTCCCTTTAACACTTTGTCCCTTTAACACTTTGTCCCTTTAACACTTTGTCCCTTTATCACTTTGTCCCTTTAACACTTTTGTCCCTTTAACACTTTGTCCCTTTATCACTTTGTCCCTTTAACACTTTGACCCTTTAACACTTTGACCCTTTATCACTTTGACCCTTTAACACTTTGACCCTTTATCACTTTGACCCTTGAACACTTTGTCCCTTTATCACTTTGTCCCTTTATCACTTTGTCCCTTTATCACTTTGTCCCTTTAACACTTTGTCCCTTTAAAACTTTGACCCTTTATCACTTTGACCCTTTATCACTATGACCCTTCACCACTTTGACCCTTTATCACTTTGACCCTTTATCACTTTGTCCCTTTAACACTTTGACCCTTTATCACTTTGTCCCTTTAACACTTTGACCCTTTATCACTTTAACAATTTGACCCTTTATCACTTTGTCCCTTTATCACTTTGACCCTTTATCACTTTAACAATTTGACCCTTTATCACTTTGTCCCTTTAACTCTTTGACCCTTTATCACTTTGACCCTTTATCACTTTGTCCCTTTAACACTTTGTCCCTTTATCACTTTGTCCCTTTATCACTTTGTCCCTTTAACACTTTGTCCCTTTAACACTTTGACCCTTTAACACTTTGACCCTTTATCACTTTGACCCTTTAACACTTTGTCCCTTTATCACTTTGTCCCTTTATCACTTTGACCCTTTATCACTTTGTCCCTTTAACACTTTGTCCCTTTAACACTTTGTCCCTTTAACACTTTGTCCCTTTATCACTTTGTCCCTTTAACACTTTGTCCCTTTAACACTTTGTCCCTTTATCACTTTGACCCTTTATCACTTTATCACTTTGTCCCTTTAACACTTTGTCCCTTTATCACTTTGTCCCTTTAACACTTTGTCCCTTTATCACTTTAACAATCTGACCCTTTATCACTTTGTCCCTTTATCACTTTGACCCTTTATCACTTTAACAATTTGACCCTTTATCACTTTGTCCCTTTAACACTTTGACCCTTGAACACTTTGTCCCTTTAACACTTTGCCCCTTTATCACTTTGTCCCTTTATCACTTTGTCCCTTTAACACTTTGACCCTTTATCACTTTGTCCCTTTAACACTTTGTCCCTTTATCACTTTGTCCCTTTATCACTTTGTCCCTTTAACACTTTGTCCCTTTAACACTTTGTCCCTTTATCACTTTGTCCCTTTAACACTTTGTCCCTTTAACACTTTGTCCCTTTAACACTTTGTCCCTTTATCACTTTGACCCTTTATCACTTTATCACTTTGTCCCTTTAACACTTTGTCCCTTTATCACTTTGTCCCTTTAACACTTTGTCCCTTTATCACTTTAACAATCTGACCCTTTATCACTTTGTCCCTTTATCACTTTGACCCTTTATCACTTTGTCCCTTTAACTCTTTGACCCTTTATCACTTTGACCCTTTATCACTTTAACAATTTGACCCTTCATCACTTTGTCCCTTTAACACTTTGACCCTTTATCACTTTGTCCCTTTAACACTTTGTCCCTTTATCACTTTGTCCCTTTATCACTTTGTCCCTTTATCACTTTGTCCCTTTAACACTTTGTCCCTTTATCACTTTGTCCCTTTATCACTTTGTCCCTTTAACACTTTGTCCCTTTAACACTTTGTCCCTTTAACACTTTGACCCTTTATCACTTTGTCCCTTTATCACTTTGACCCTTTATCACTTTAACAATTTGTCCCTTTATCACTTTGTCCCTTTAACACTTTGTCCCTTTATCACTTTGTCCCTTTAACACTTTGTCCCTTTAACACTTTGTCCCTTTAACACTTTGACCCTTTATCACTTTGACCCTTTAACACTTTGACCCTTTATCACTTTGTCCCTTTAACACTTTGTCCCTTTATCACTTTGTCCCTTTATCACTTTGTCCCTTTAACACTTTGTCCCTTTATCACTTTGTCCCTTTAACACTTTGTCCCTTTAACACTTTGTCCCTTTAACACTTTGTCCCTTTATCACTTTGTCCCTTTAACACTTTGTCCCTTTAACAATTTGACCCTTTAACACTTTGACCCTTTAACACTTTGTCCCTTTAACACTTTGACCCTTTATCACTTTGTCCCTTTAACACTTTGTCCCTTTATCACTTTGTCCCTTTATCACTTTGTCCCTTTAACACTTTGTCCCTTTATCACTTTGTCCCTTTAACACTTTGTCCCTTTAACACTTTGTCCCTTTAACACTTTGTCCCTTTATCACTTTGTCCCTTTAACACTTTGACCCTTTAACACTTTGACCCTTTATCACTTTGTCCCTTTAACACTTTGTCCCTTTAACACTTTGACCCTTTATCACTTTGACCCTTTATCACTATGACCCTTCACCACTTTGACCCTTTATCACTTTGACCCTTTATCACTTTGTCCCTTTAACACTTTGACCCTTTATCACTTTGTCCCTTTAACACTTTGACCCTTTATCACTTTAACAATTTGACCCTTTATCACTTTGTCCCTTTATCACTTTGACCCTTTATCACTTTAACAATTTGACCCTTTATCACTTTGTCCCTTTAACTCTTTGACCCTTTATCACTTTGACCCTTTATCACTTTAACAATTTGACCCTTTATCACTTTGTCCCTTTAACACTTTGACCCTTTATCACTTTGACCCTTTATCACTTTGTCCCTTTAACACTTTGTCCCTTTATCACTTTGTCCCTTTATCACTTTGTCCCTTTAAGACTTTGTCCCTTTAACACTTTGACCCTTTATCACTTTGTCCCTTTAACACTTTGTCCCTTTATCACTTTGTCCCTTTATCACTTTGTCCCTTTAACACTTTGTCCCTTTAACACTTTGTCCCTTTATCACTTTGACCCTTTATCACTTTATCACTTTGTCCCTTTAACACTTTGTCCCTTTATCACTTTATCCCTTTAACACTTTGTCCCTTTATCACTTTAACAATCTGACCCTTTATCACTTTGTCCCTTTATCACTTTGACCCTTTATCACTTTAACAATTTGACCCTTTATCACTTTGTCCCTTTAACTCTTTGTCCCTTTAACACTTTGACCCTTTATCACTTTGACCCTTTATCACTTTGTCCCTTTAACACTTTGTCCCTTTATCACTTTGTCCCTTTATCACTTTGTCCCTTTAACACTTTGTCCCTTTATCACTTTGTCCCTTTATCACTTTGTCCCTTTATGACTTTGTCCCTTTAACACTTTGTCCCTTTATCACTTTGTCCCTTTATCACTTTGTCCCTTTAACACTTTGTCCCTTTAACACTTTGACCCTTTAACACTTTGACCCTTTAACACTTTGTCCCTTTATCACTTTGTCCCTTTATCACTTTGTCCCTTTAACACTTTGTCCCTTTAACACTTTGTCCCTTTAACACTTTGTCCCTTTATCACTTTGACCCTTTATCACTTTAACAATTTGACCCTTTATCACTTTGTCCCTTTAACACTTTGACCCTTTATCACTTTGACCCTTTATCACTTTAACACTTTGTCCCTTTATCACTTTGACCCTTTAACACTTTGTCCCTTTAACACTTTGTCCCTTTAACACTTTGTCCCTTTATCACTTTGTCCCTTTAACACTTTTGTCCCTTTAACACTTTGTCCCTTTATCACTTTGTCCCTTTAACACTTTGACCCTTTAACACTTTGTCCCTTTATCACTTTGTCCCTTTATCACTTTGTCCCTTTATCACTTTGTCCCTTTAACACTTTGTCCCTTTAACACTTTGACCCTTTATCACTTTGACCCTTTATCACTATGACCCTTCACCACTTTGACCCTTTATCACTTTGACCCTTTATCACTTTGTCCCTTTAACACTTTGACCCTTTATCACTTTGTCCCTTTAACACTTTGACCCTTTATCACTTTAACAATTTGACCCTTTATCACTTTGTCCCTTTATCACTTTGACCCTTTATCACTTTGACCCTTTATCACTTTAACAATTTGACCCTTTATCACTTTGTCCCTTTAACTCTTTGACCCTTTATCACTTTGACCCTTTATCACTTTGTCCCTTTAACACTTTGTCCCTTTATCACTTTGTCCCTTTATCACTTTGTCCCTTTAACACTTTGTCCCTTTAACACTTTGACCCTTTAACACTTTGACCCTTTATCACTTTGACCCTTTAACACTTTGTCCCTTTATCACTTTGTCCCTTTATCACTTTGACCCTTTAACACTTTGTCCCTTTAACACTTTGTCCCTTTAACACTTTGTCCCTTTATCACTTTGTCCCTTTATCACTTTGTCCCTTTAACACTTTGTCCCTTTAACACTTTGTCCCTTTATCACTTTGACCCTTTATCACTTTATCACTTTGTCCCTTTAACACTTTGTCCCTTTATCACTTTGTCCCTTTAACACTTTGTCCCTTTATCACTTTAACAATCTGACCCTTTATCACTTTGTCCCTTTATCACTTTGACCCTTTATCACTTTAACAATTTGACCCTTTATCACTTTTTCCCTTTAACTCTTTGACCCTTTATCACTTTGACCCTTTATCACTTTAACAATTTGACCCTTTATCACTTTGTCCCTTTAACACTTTGACCCTTTATCACTTTGTCCCTTTATCACTTTGTCCCTTTATGACTTTGTCCCTTTAACACTTTGTCCCTTTATCACTTTGTCCCTTTATCACTTTGTCCCTTTATCACTTTGTCCCTTTAACACTTTGTCCCTTTAACACTTTGTCCCTTTAACACTTTGTCCCTTTATCACTTTGACCCTTTATCACTTTAACAATTTGACCCTTTATCACTTTGTCCCTTTAACACTTTGACCCTTTATCACTTTGACCCTTTATCACTTTAACAATTTGACCCTTTATCACTTTGACCCTTTAACACTTTGTCCCTTTAACACTTTGACCCTTTATCACTTTGTCCCTTTATCACTTTGACCCTTTATCACTTTAACAATTTGACCCTTTATCACTTTGTCCCTTTAAGACTTTGTCCCTTTAACACTTTGACCCTTTATCACTTTGTCCCTTTAACACTTTGTCCCTTTATCACTTTGTCCCTTTATCACTTTGTCCCTTTAACACTTTGTCCCTTTATCACTTTGTCCCTTTATCACTTTGTCCCTTTAACACTTTGTCCCTTTAACACTTTGACCCTTTAACACTTTGACCCTTTAACACTTTGTCCCTTTATCACTTTGTCCCTTTATCACTTTGTCCCTTTAACACTTTGTCCCTTTAACACTTTGTCCCTTTAACACTTTGTCCCTTTATCACTTTGACCCTTTATCACTTTAACAATTTGACCCTTTATCACTTTGTCCCTTTAACACTTTGACCCTTTATCACTTTGACCCTTTATCACTTTAACACTTTGTCCCTTTATCACTTTGACCCTTTAACACTTTGTCCCTTTAACACTTTGTCCCTTTAACACTTTGTCCCTTAATCACTTTGTCCCTTTAACACTTTTGTCCCTTTAACACTTTGTCCCTTTATCACTTTGTCCCTTTAACACTTTGACCCTTTAACACTTTGACCCTTTATCACTTTGACCCTTTAACACTTTGACCCTTTATCACTTTGACCCTTGAACACTTTGTCCCTTTATCACTTTGTCCCTTTATCACTTTGTCCCTTTATCACTTTGTCCCTTTAACACTTTGTCCCTTTAACACTTTGACCCTTTATCACTTTGACCCTTTATCACTATGACCCTTCACCACTTTGACCCTTTATCACTTTGACCCTTTATCACTTTGTCCCTTTAACACTTTGACCCTTTATCACTTTGTCCCTTTAACACTTTGACCCTTTATCACTTTAACAATTTGACCCTTTATCACTTTGTCCCTTTATCACTTTGACCCTTTATCACTTTAACAATTTGACCCTTTATCACTTTGTCCCTTTAACTCTTTGACCCTTTATCACTTTGACCCTTTATCACTTTGTCCCTTTAACACTTTGTCCCTTTATCACTTTGTCCCTTTATCACTTTGTCCCTTTAACACTTTGTCCCTTTAACACTTTGACCCTTTAACACTTTGACCCTTTATCACTTTGACCCTTTAACACTTTGTCCCTTTATCACTTTGTCCCTTTATCACTTTGACCCTTTATCACTTTGTCCCTTTAACACTTTGTCCCTTTAACACTTTGTCCCTTTAACACTTTGTCCCTTTATCACTTTGTCCCTTTAACACTTTGTCCCTTTAACACTTTGTCCCTTTATCACTTTGACCCTTTATCACTTTATCACTTTGTCCCTTTAACACTTTGTCCCTTTATCACTTTGTCCCTTTAACACTTTGTCCCTTTATCACTTTAACAATCTGACCCTTTATCACTTTGTCCCTTTATCACTTTGACCCTTTATCACTTTAACAATTTGACCCTTTATCACTTTTTCCCTTTAACTCTTTGACCCTTTATCACTTTGACCCTTTATCACTTTAACAATTTGACCCTTTATCACTTTGTCCCTTTAACACTTTGACCCTTTATCACTTTGTCCCTTTATCACTTTGTCCCTTTATGACTTTGTCCCTTTAACACTTTGTCCCTTTATCACTTTGTCCCTTTATCACTTTGTCCCTTTATCACTTTGTCCCTTTAACACTTTGTCCCTTTAACACTTTGTCCCTTTAACACTTTGTCCCTTTATCACTTTGACCCTTTATCACTTTAACAATTTGACCCTTTATCACTTTGTCCCTTTAACACTTTGACCCTTTATCACTTTGACCCTTTATCACTTTAACAATTTGACCCTTTATCACTTTGACCCTTTAACACTTTGTCCCTTTAACACTTTGACCCTTTATCACTTTGTCCCTTTATCACTTTGACCCTTTATCACTTTAACAATTTGACCCTTTATCACTTTGTCCCTTTAAGACTTTGTCCCTTTAACACTTTGACCCTTTATCACTTTGTCCCTTTAACACTTTGTCCCTTTATCACTTTGTCCCTTTATCACTTTGTCCCTTTAACACTTTGTCCCTTTAACACTTTGACCCTTTAACACTTTGACCCTTTATCACTTTGACCCTTTAACACTTTGTCCCTTTAACACTTTGTCCCTTTATCACTTTGACCCTTTATCACTTTAACAATTTGACCCTTTATCACTTTGTCCCTTTAACACTTTGACCCTTGAACACTTTGTCCCTTTAACACTTTGCCCCTTTATCACTTTGTCCCTTTATCACTTTGTCCCTTTAACACTTTGTCCCTTTAACACTTTGACCCTTTATCACTTTGTCCCTTTAACACTTTGTCCCTTTATCACTTTGTCCCTTTATCACTTTGTCCCTTTAACACTTTGTCCCTTTAACACTTTGTCCCTTTAACACTTTGTCCCTTTATCACTTTGTCCCTTTAACACTTTGTCCCTTTATCACTTTAACAATCTGACCCTTTAACACTTTGTCCCTTTATCACTTTGACCCTTTATCACTTTAACAATTTGACCCTTTATCACTTTGTCCCTTTAACTCTTTGACCCTTTATCACTTTGACCCTTTATCACTTTAACAATTTGACCCTTTATCACTTTGTCCCTTTAACACTTTGACCCTTTATCACTTTGACCCTTTATCACTTTGTCCCTTTAACACTTTGTCCCTTTATCACTTTGTCCCTTTATCACTTTGTCCCTTTAAGACTTTGTCCCTTTAACACTTTGACCCTTTATCACTTTGTCCCTTTAACACTTTGTCCCTTTATCACTTTGTCCCTTTATCACTTTGTCCCTTTAACACTTTGTCCCTTTAACACTTTGACCCTTTAACACTTTGACCCTTTATCACTTTGACCCTTTAACACTTTGTCCCTTTATCACTTTGTCCCTTTATCACTTTGACCCTTTATCACTTTGTCCCTTTAACACTTTGTCCCTTTAACACTTTGTCCCTTTATCACTTTGTCCCTTTAACACTTTGTCCCTTTAACACTTTGTCCCTTTAACACTTTGTCCCTTTATCACTTTGACCCTTTATCACTTTATCACTTTGTCCCTTTAACACTTTGTCCCTTTATCACTTTATCCCTTTAACACTTTGTCCCTTTATCACTTTAACAATCTGACCCTTTATCACTTTGTCCCTTTATCACTTTGACCCTTTATCACTTTAACAATTTGACCCTTTATCACTTTGTCCCTTTAACTCTTTGACCCTTTATCACTTTGACCCTTTATCACTTTAACAATTTTACCCTTTATCACTTTGTCCCTTTAACACTTTGACCCTTTATCACTTTGACCCTTTATCACTTTGTCCCTTTAACACTTTGTCCCTTTATCACTTTGTCCCTTTATCACTTTGTCCCTTTATCACTTTGTCCCTTTAACACTTTGTCCCTTTAACACTTTGTCCCTTTAACACTTTGTCCCTTTATCACTTTGACCCTTTATCACTTTAACAATTTGACCCTTTATCACTTTGTCCCTTTAACACTTTGACCCTTTATCACTTTGACCCTTTATCACTTTAACACTTTGTCCCTTTATCACTTTGTCCCTTTATCACTTTGACCCTTTATCACTTTGTCCCTTTAACACTTTGTCCCTTTAACACTTTGTCCCTTTATCACTTTGTCCCTTTAACACTTTGTCCCTTTAACACTTTGTCCCTTTAACACTTTGTCCCTTTATCACTTTGACCCTTTATCACTTTATCACTTTGTCCCTTTAACACTTTGTCCCTTTATCACTTTGTCCCTTTAACACTTTGTCCCTTTATCACTTTAACAATCTGACCCTTTATCACTTTGTCCCTTTATCACTTTGACCCTTTATCACTTTGTCCCTTTAACTCTTTGACCCTTTATCACTTTGACCCTTTATCACTTTAACAATTTGACCCTTCATCACTTTGTCCCTTTAACACTTTGACCCTTTATCACTTTGTCCCTTTAACACTTTGTCCCTTTATCACTTTGTCCCTTTATCACTTTGTCCTTTAACACTTTGTCCCTTTATCACTTTGTCCCTTTAACACTTTGTCCCTTTAACACTTTGTCCCTTTAACACTTTGTCCCTTTAACACTTTGACCCTTTATCACTTTGTCCCTTTATCACTTTGACCCTTTATCACTTTAACAATTTGTCCCTTTATCACTTTGTCCCTTTAACACTTTGTCCCTTTATCACTTTGTCCCTTTAACACTTTGTCCCTTTAACACTTTGTCCCTTTAACACTTTGACCCTTTAACACTTTGTCCCTTTAACACTTTGTCCCTTTAACACTTTGTCCCTTTAACACTTTGACCCTTTATCACTTTGTCCCTTTATCACTTTGACCCTTTATCACTTTAACAATTTGTCCCTTTATCACTTTGTCCCTTTAACACTTTGTCCCTTTATCACTTTGTCCCTTTAACACTTTGTCCCTTTAACACTTTGACCCTTTATCACTTTGACCCTTTAACACTTTGACCCTTTATCACTTTGTCCCTTTAACACTTTGTCCCTTTATCACTTTGTCCCTTTATCACTTTGTCCCTTTAACACTTTGTCCCTTTATCACTTTGTCCCTTTAACACTTTGTCCCTTTAACACTTTGTCCCTTTAACACTTTGTCCCTTTATCACTTTGTCCCTTTAACACTTTGTCCCTTTAACAATTTGACCCTTTAACACTTTGACCCTTTAACACTTTGTCCCTTTAACACTTTGACCCTTTATTACTTTGTCCCTTTAACACTTTGTCCCTTTATCACTTTGTCCCTTTATCACTTTGTCCCTTTAACACTTTGTCCCTTTATCACTTTGTCCCTTTAACACTTTGTCCCTTTAACACTTTGTCCCTTTAACACTTTGTCCCTTTATCACTTTGTCCCTTTAACACTTTGTCCCTTTAACACTTTGTCCCTTTAACACTTTGTCCCTTTATCACTTTGTCCCTTTAACACTTTGACCCTTTAACACTTTGACCCTTTATCACTTTGTCCCTTTAACACTTTGTCCCTTTAACACTTTGACCCTTTATCACTTTGACCCTTTATCACTATGACCCTTCACCACTTTGACCCTTTATCACTTTGACCCTTTATCACTTTGTCCCTTTAACACTTTGACCCTTTATCACTTTGTCCCTTTAACACTTTGACCCTTTATCACTTTAACAATTTGACCCTTTATCACTTTGTCCCTTTATCACTTTGACCCTTTATCACTTTAACAATTTGACCCTTTATCACTTTGTCCCTTTAACTCTTTGACCCTTTATCACTTTGACCCTTTATCACTTTAACAATTTGACCCTTTATCACTTTGTCCCTTTAACACTTTGACCCTTTATCACTTTGACCCTTTATCACTTTGTCCCTTTAACACTTTGTCCCTTTATCACTTTGTCCCTTTATCACTTTGTCCCTTTAAGACTTTGTCCCTTTAACACTTTGACCCTTTATCACTTTGTCCCTTTAACACTTTGTCCCTTTATCACTTTGTCCCTTTATCACTTTGTCCCTTTAACACTTTGTCCCTTTAACACTTTGTCCCTTTATCACTTTGACCCTTTATCACTTTATCACTTTGTCCCTTTAACACTTTGTCCCTTTATCACTTTATCCCTTTAACACTTTGTCCCTTTATCACTTTAACAATCTGACCCTTTATCACTTTGTCCCTTTATCACTTTGACCCTTTATCACTTTAACAATTTGACCCTTTATCACTTTGTCCCTTTAACTCTTTGACCCTTTATCACTTTGACCCTTTATCACTTTAACAATTTGACCCTTTATCACTTTGTCCCTTTAACACTTTGACCCTTTATCACTTTGACCCTTTATCACTTTGTCCCTTTAACACTTTGTCCCTTTATCACTTTGTCCCTTTATCACTTTGTCCCTTTATGACTTTGTCCCTTTAACACTTTGTCCCTTTATCACTTTGTCCCTTTATCACTTTGTCCCTTTAACACTTTGTCCCTTTAACACTTTGACCCTTTAACACTTTGACCCTTTAACACTTTGTCCCTTTATCACTTTGTCCCTTTAACACTTTGTCCCTTTAACACTTTGTCCCTTTATCACTTTGACCCTTTATCACTTTAACAATTTGACCCTTTATCACTTTGTCCCTTTAACACTTTGACCCTTTATCACTTTGACCCTTTATCACTTTAACACTTTGTCCCTTTATCACTTTGACCCTTTAACACTTTGTCCCTTTAACACTTTGTCCCTTTAACACTTTGTCCCTTTATCACTTTGTCCCTTTAACACTTTTGTCCCTTTAACACTTTGTCCCTTTATCACTTTGTCCCTTTAACACTTTGACCCTTTAACACTTTGACCCTTTATCACTTTGACCCTTTAACACTTTGACCCTTTATCACTTTGACCCTTGAACACTTTGTCCCTTTATCACTTTGTCCCTTTATCACTTTGTCCCTTTATCACTTTGTCCCTTTAACACTTTGTCCCTTTAACACTTTGACCCTTTATCACTTTGACCCTTTATCACTATGACCCTTCACCACTTTGACCCTTTATCACTTTGACCCTTTATCACTTTGTCCCTTTAACACTTTGACCCTTTATCACTTTGTCCCTTTAACACTTTGACCCTTTATCACTTTAACAATTTGACCCTTTATCACTTTGTCCCTTTATCACTTTGACCCTTTATCACTTTAACAATTTGACCCTTTATCACTTTGTCCCTTTAACTCTTTGACCCTTTATCACTTTGACCCTTTATCACTTTGTCCCTTTAACACTTTGTCCCTTTATCACTTTGTCCCTTTATCACTTTGTCCCTTTAACACTTTGTCCCTTTAACACTTTGACCCTTTAACACTTTGACCCTTTATCACTTTGACCCTTTAACACTTTGTCCCTTTATCACTTTGTCCCTTTATCACTTTGACCCTTTATCACTTTGTCCCTTTAACACTTTGTCCCTTTAACACTTTGTCCCTTTAACACTTTGTCCCTTTATCACTTTGTCCCTTTAACACTTTGTCCCTTTAACACTTTGTCCCTTTATCACTTTGACCCTTTATCACTTTATCACTTTGTCCCTTTAACACTTTGTCCCTTTATCACTTTGTCCCTTTAACACTTTGTCCCTTTATCACTTTAACAATCTGACCCTTTATCACTTTGTCCCTTTAACACTTTGTCCCTTTATCACTTTAACAATCTGACCCTTTATCACTTTGTCCCTTTATCACTTTGACCCTTTATCACTTTAACAATTTGACCCTTTATCACTTTGTCCCTTTAACTCTTTGACCCTTTATCACTTTGACCCTTTATCACTTTAACAATTTGACCCTTTATCACTTTGTCCCTTTAACACTTTGACCCTTTATCACTTTGACCCTTTATCACTTTGTCCCTTTAACACTTTGTCCCTTTATCACTTTGTCCCTTTATCACTTTGTCCCTTTATGACTTTGTCCCTTTAACACTTTGTCCCTTTATCACTTTGTCCCTTTATCACTTTGTCCCTTTAACACTTTGTCCCTTTAACACTTTGACCCTTTAACACTTTGACCCTTTAACACTTTGTCCCTTTATCACTTTGTCCCTTTATCACTTTGTCCCTTTAACACTTTGTCCCTTTAACACTTTGTCCCTTTATCACTTTGACCCTTTATCACTTTAACAATTTGACCCTTTATCACTTTGTCCCTTTAACACTTTGACCCTTTATCACTTTGACCCTTTATCACTTTAACACTTTGTCCCTTTATCACTTTGACCCTTTAACACTTTGTCCCTTTAACACTTTGTCCCTTTAACACTTTGTCCCTTTATCACTTTGTCCCTTTAACACTTTTGTCCCTTTAACACTTTGTCCCTTTATCACTTTGTCCCTTTAACACTTTGACCCTTTAACACTTTGACCCTTTATCACTTTGACCCTTTAACACTTTGACCCTTTATCACTTTGACCCTTGAACACTTTGTCCCTTTATCACTTTGTCCCTTTATCACTTTGTCCCTTTATCACTTTGTCCCTTTAACACTTTGTCCCTTTAACACTTTGACCCTTTATCACTTTGACCCTTTATCACTATGACCCTTCACCACTTTGACCCTTTATCACTTTGACCCTTTATCACTTTGTCCCTTTAACACTTTGACCCTTTATCACTTTGTCCCTTTAACACTTTGACCCTTTATCACTTTAACAATTTGACCCTTTATCACTTTGTCCCTTTATCACTTTGACCCTTTATCACTTTAACAATTTGACCCTTTATCACTTTGTCCCTTTAACTCTTTGACCCTTTATCACTTTGACCCTTTATCACTTTGTCCCTTTAACACTTTGTCCCTTTATCACTTTGTCCCTTTATCACTTTGTCCCTTTAACACTTTGTCCCTTTAACACTTTGACCCTTTAACACTTTGACCCTTTATCACTTTGACCCTTTAACACTTTGTCCCTTTATCACTTTGTCCCTTTATCACTTTGACCCTTTATCACTTTGTCCCTTTAACACTTTGTCCCTTTAACACTTTGTCCCTTTAACACTTTGTCCCTTTATCACTTTGTCCCTTTAACACTTTGTCCCTTTAACACTTTGTCCCTTTATCACTTTGACCCTTTATCACTTTATCACTTTGTCCCTTTAACACTTTGTCCCTTTATCACTTTGTCCCTTTAACACTTTGTCCCTTTATCACTTTAACAATCTGACCCTTTATCACTTTGTCCCTTTATCACTTTGACCCTTTATCACTTTAACAATTTGACCCTTTATCACTTTTTCCCTTTAACTCTTTGACCCTTTATCACTTTGACCCTTTATCACTTTAACAATTTGACCCTTTATCACTTTGTCCCTTTAACACTTTGACCCTTTATCACTTTGTCCCTTTATCACTTTGTCCCTTTATGACTTTGTCCCTTTAACACTTTGTCCCTTTATCACTTTGTCCCTTTATGACTTTGTCCCTTTAACACTTTGTCCCTTTAACACTTTGACCCTTTAACACTTTGACCCTTTATCACTTTGACCCTTTAACACTTTGTCCCTTTATCACTTTGTCCCTTTATCACTTTGTCCCTTTAACACTTTGTCCCTTTAACACTTTGTCCCTTTAACACTTTGTCCCTTTATCACTTTGACCCTTTATCACTTTAACAATTTGACCCTTTATCACTTTGTCCCTTTAACACTTTGACCCTTTATCACTTTGTCCCTTTATGACTTTGTCCCTTTAACACTTTGTCCCTTTATCACTTTGTCCCTTTATCACTTTGTCCCTTTAACACTTTGTCCCTTTAACACTTTGACCCTTTAACACTTTGACCCTTTATCACTTTGACCCTTTAACACTTTGTCCCTTTATCACTTTGTCCCTTTATCACTTTGTCCCTTTAACACTTTGTCCCTTTAACACTTTGTCCCTTTAACACTTTGTCCCTTTATCACTTTGACCCTTTATCACTTTAACAATTTGACCCTTTATCACTTTGTCCCTTTAACACTTTGACCCTTTATCACTTTGACCCTTTATCACTTTAACAATTTGACCCTTTATCACTTTGACCCTTTAACACTTTGTCCCTTTAACACTTTGACCCTTTATCACTTTGTCCCTTTATCACTTTGACCCTTTATCACTTTAACAATTTGACCCTTTATCACTTTGTCCCTTTAAGACTTTGTCCCTTTAACACTTTGACCCTTTATCACTTTGTCCCTTTAACACTTTGTCCCTTTATCACTTTGTCCCTTTAACACTTTGTCCCTTTAAGACTTTGACCCTTTAACACTTTGACCCTTTATCACTTTGACCCTTTAACACTTTGACCCTTTATCACTTTGTCCCTTTATCACTTTGACCCTTTATCACTTTTTCCCTTTAACACTTTGTCCCTTGAACACTTTGTCCCTTTAACACTTTGTCCCTTTATCACTTTGACCCTTTATCACTTTAACAATTTGACCCTTTATCACTTTGTCCCTTTAACACTTTGACCCTTGAACACTTTGTCCCTTTAACACTTTGCCCCTTTATCACTTTGTCCCTTTATCACTTTGTCCCTTTAACACTTTGTCCCTTTAACACTTTGACCCTTTATCACTTTGTCCCTTTAACACTTTGTCCCTTTATCACTTTGTCCCTTTATCACTTTGTCCCTTTAACACTTTGTCCCTTTAACACTTTGTCCCTTTAACACTTTGTCCCTTTAACACTTTGTCCCTTTAACACTTTGTCCCTTTATCACTTTAACAATCTGACCCTTTAACACTTTGTCCCTTTATCACTTTGACCCTTTATCACTTTAACAATTTGACCCTTTATCACTTTGTCCCTTTAACTCTTTGACCCTTTATCACTTTGACCCTTTATCACTTTAACAATTTGACCCTTTATCACTTTGTCCCTTTAACACTTTGACCCTTTATCACTTTGACCCTTTATCACTTTGTCCCTTTAACACTTTGTCCCTTTATCACTTTGTCCCTTTATCACTTTGTCCCTTTATGACTTTGTCCCTTTAACACTTTGTCCCTTTATCACTTTGTCCCTTTATCACTTTGTCCCTTTAACACTTTGTCCCTTTAACACTTTGTCCCTTTATCACTTTGTCCCTTTATCACTTTGTCCCTTTAACACTTTGTCCCTTTAACACTTTGTCCCTTTAACACTTTGTCCCTTTATCACTTTGACCCTTTATCACTTTAACAATTTGACCCTTTATCACTTTGTCCCTTTAACACTTTGACCCTTTATCACTTTGACCCTTTATCACTTTAACACTTTGTCCCTTTATCACTTTGTCCCTTTAACACTTTGTCCCTTTAACACTTTGTCCCTTTAACACTTTGTCCCTTTATCACTTTGTCCCTTTAACACTTTGTCCCTTTAACACTTTGTCCCTTTAACACTTTGTCCCTTTATCACTTTGTCCCTTTAACACTTTGACCCTTTAACACTTTGACCCTTTATCACTTTGACCCTTGAACACTTTGTCCCTTTATCACTTTGTCCCTTTAACACTTTGTCCCTTTAACACTTTGTCCCTTTATCACTTTGTCCCTTTAACACTTTGACCCTTTAACACTTTGACCCTTTATCACTTTGACCCTTTAACACTTTGTCCCTTTATCACTTTGTCCCTTTAACACTTTGACCCTTTAACACTTTGACCCTTTATCACTTTGACCCTTTAACACTTTGTCCCTTTATCACTTTGTCCCTTTATCACTTTGACCCTTTATCACTTTGTCCCTTTAACACTTTGTCCCTTTAACACTTTGTCCCTTTATCACTTTGTCCCTTTAACACTTTGTCCCTTTAACACTTTGTCCCTTTAACACTTTGTCCCTTTATCACTTTGACCCTTTATCACTTTATCACTTTGTCCCTTTAACACTTTGTCCCTTTATCACTTTATCCCTTTAACACTTTGTCCCTTTATCACTTTAACAATCTGACCCTTTATCACTTTGTCCCTTTATCACTTTGACCCTTTATCACTTTAACAATTTGACCCTTTATCACTTTGTCCCTTTAACTCTTTGACCCTTTATCACTTTGACCCTTTATCACTTTAACAATTTGACCCTTTATCACTTTGTCCCTTTAACACTTTGACCCTTTATCACTTTGACCCTTTATCACTTTGTCCCTTTAACACTTTGTCCCTTTATCACTTTGTCCCTTTATCACTTTGTCCCTTTAACACTTTGTCCCTTTATCACTTTGTCCCTTTATCACTTTGTCCCTTTATCACTTTGTCCCTTTAACACTTTGTCCCTTTAACACTTTGACCCTTTATCACTTTGACCCTTTATCACTATGACCCTTCACCACTTTGACCCTTTATCACTTTGACCCTTTATCACTTTGTCCCTTTAACACTTTGACCCTTTATCACTTTGTCCCTTTAACACTTTGACCCTTTATCACTTTAACAATTTGACCCTTTATCACTTTGTCCCTTTATCACTTTGACCCTTTATCACTTTAACAATTTGACCCTTTATCACTTTGTCCCTTTAACTCTTTGACCCTTTATCACTTTGACCCTTTATCACTTTGTCCCTTTAACACTTTGTCCCTTTATCACTTTGTCCCTTTATCACTTTGTCCCTTTAACACTTTGTCCCTTTAACACTTTGACCCTTTAACACTTTGACCCTTTATCACTTTGACCCTTTAACACTTTGTCCCTTTATCACTTTGTCCCTTTATCACTTTGACCCTTTATCACTTTGTCCCTTTAACACTTTGTCCCTTTAACACTTTGTCCCTTTAACACTTTGTCCCTTTATCACTTTGTCCCTTTAACACTTTGTCCCTTTAACACTTTGTCCCTTTATCACTTTGACCCTTTATCACTTTATCACTTTGTCCCTTTAACACTTTGTCCCTTTATCACTTTGTCCCTTTAACACTTTGTCCCTTTATCACTTTAACAATCTGACCCTTTATCACTTTGTCCCTTTATCACTTTGACCCTTTATCACTTTAACAATTTGACCCTTTATCACTTTTTCCCTTTAACTCTTTGACCCTTTATCACTTTGACCCTTTATCACTTTAACAATTTGACCCTTTATCACTTTGTCCCTTTAACACTTTGACCCTTTATCACTTTGTCCCTTTATCACTTTGTCCCTTTATGACTTTGTCCCTTTAACACTTTGTCCCTTTATCCCTTTGTCACTTTGTCCCTTTAACACTTTGTCCCTTTAACACTTTGACCCTTTAACACTTTGACCCTTTATCACTTTGACCCTTTAACACTTTGTCCCTTTATCACTTTGTCCCTTTATCACTTTGTCCCTTTAACACTTTGTCCCTTTAACACTTTGTCCCTTTAACACTTTGTCCCTTTATCACTTTGACCCTTTATCACTTTAACAATTTGACCCTTTATCACTTTGTCCCTTTAACACTTTGACCCTTTATCACTTTGACCCTTTATCACTTTAACAATTTGACCCTTTATCACTTTGACCCTTTAACACTTTGTCCCTTTAACACTTTGACCCTTTATCACTTTGTCCCTTTATCACTTTGACCCTTTATCACTTTAACAATTTGACCCTTTATCACTTTGTCCCTTTAAGACTTTGTCCCTTTAACACTTTGACCCTTTATCACTTTGTCCCTTTAACACTTTGTCCCTTTATCACTTTGTCCCTTTATCACTTTGTCCCTTTAACACTTTGTCCCTTTAACACTTTGACCCTTTAACACTTTGACCCTTTATCACTTTGACCCTTTAACACTTTGACCCTTTATCACTTTGACCCTTTATCACTTTGTCCCTTTAACACTTTGTCCCTTTAACACTTTGTCCCTTTAACACTTTGTCCCTTTATCACTTTGACCCTTTATCACTTTAACAATTTGACCCTTTATCACTTTGTCCCTTTAACACTTTGACCCTTGAACACTTTGTCCCTTTAACACTTTGCCCCTTTATCACTTTGTCCCTTTATCACTTTGTCCCTTTAACACTTTGTCCCTTTAACACTTTGACCCTTTATCACTTTGTCCCTTTAACACTTTGTCCCTTTATCACTTTGTCCCTTTATCACTTTGTCCCTTTATCACTTTGTCCCTTTAACACTTTGTCCCTTTAACACTTTGTCCCTTTAACACTTTGTCCCTTTATCACTTTGTCCCTTTAACACTTTGTCCCTTTATCACTTTAACAATCTGACCCTTTAACACTTTGTCCCTTTATCACTTTGACCCTTTATCACTTTAACAATTTGACCCTTTATCACTTTGTCCCTTTAACTCTTTGACCCTTTATCACTTTGACCCTTTATCACTTTAACAATTTGACCCTTTATCACTTTGTCCCTTTAACACTTTGACCCTTTATCACTTTGACCCTTTATCACTTTGTCCCTTTAACACTTTGTCCCTTTATCACTTTGTCCCTTTATCACTTTGTCCCTTTAAGACTTTGTCCCTTTAACACTTTGACCCTTTATCACTTTGTCCCTTTAACACTTTGTCCCTTTATCACTTTGTCCCTTTATCACTTTGTCCCTTTAACACTTTGTCCCTTTAACACTTTGACCCTTTAACACTTTGACCCTTTATCACTTTAACACTTTGACCCTTTATCACTTTGACCCTTTAACACTTTGTCCCTTTATCACTTTGTCCCTTTAACACTTTGTCCCTTTAACACTTTGACCCTTTAACACTTTGACCCTTTATCACTTTGACCCTTTAACACTTTGTCCCTTTATCACTTTGTCCCTTTATCACTTTGACCCTTTATCACTTTGTCCCTTTAACACTTTGTCCCTTTAACACTTTGTCCCTTTATCACTTTGTCCCTTTAACACTTTGTCCCTTTAACACTTTGTCCCTTTAACACTTTGTCCCTTTATCACTTTGACCCTTTATCACTTTATCACTTTGTCCCTTTAACACTTTGTCCCTTTATCACTTTATCCCTTTAACACTTTGTCCCTTTATCACTTTAACAATCTGACCCTTTATCACTTTGTCCCTTTATCACTTTGACCCTTTATCACTTTAACAATTTGACCCTTTATCACTTTGTCCCTTTAACTCTTTGACCCTTTATCACTTTGACCCTTTATCACTTTAACAATTTGACCCTTTATCACTTTGTCCCTTTAACACTTTGACCCTTTATCACTTTGACCCTTTATCACTTTGTCCCTTTAACACTTTGTCCCTTTATCACTTTGTCCCTTTATCACTTTGTCCCTTTATGACTTTGTCCCTTTAACACTTTGTCCCTTTATCACTTTGTCCCTTTATCACTTTGTCCCTTTAACACTTTGTCCCTTTAACACTTTGACCCTTTAACACTTTGACCCTTTAACACTTTGTCCCTTTATCACTTTGTCCCTTTAACACTTTGTCCCTTTAACACTTTGTCCCTTTAACACTTTGTCCCTTTATCACTTTGACCCTTTATCACTTTAACAATTTGACCCTTTATCACTTTGTCCCTTTAACACTTTGACCCTTTATCACTTTGACCCTTTATCACTTTAACACTTTGTCCCTTTATCACTTTGTCCCTTTAACACTTTGTCCCTTTAACACTTTGTCCCTTTAACACTTTGTCCCTTTATCACTTTGTCCCTTTAACACTTTTGTCCCTTTAACACTTTGTCCCTTTATCACTTTGTCCCTTTAACACTTTGACCCTTTAACACTTTGACCCTTTATCACTTTGACCCTTTAACACTTTGACCCTTTATCACTTTGACCCTTGAACACTTTGTCCCTTTATCACTTTGTCCCTTTATCACTTTGTCCCTTTATCACTTTGTCCCTTTAACACTTTGTCCCTTTAACACTTTGACCCTTTATCACTTTGACCCTTTATCACTATGACCCTTCACCACTTTGACCCTTTATCACTTTGACCCTTTATCACTTTGTCCCTTTAACACTTTGACCCTTTATCACTTTGTCCCTTTAACACTTTGACCCTTTATCACTTTAACAATTTGACCCTTTATCACTTTGTCCCTTTATCACTTTGACCCTTTATCACTTTAACAATTTGACCCTTTATCACTTTGTCCCTTTAACTCTTTGACCCTTTATCACTTTGACCCTTTATCACTTTGTCCCTTTAACACTTTGTCCCTTTATCACTTTGTCCCTTTATCACTTTGTCCCTTTAACACTTTGTCCCTTTAACACTTTGACCCTTTAACACTTTGACCCTTTATCACTTTGACCCTTTAACACTTTGTCCCTTTATCACTTTGTCCCTTTATCACTTTGACCCTTTATCACTTTGTCCCTTTAACACTTTGTCCCTTTAACACTTTGTCCCTTTAACACTTTGTCCCTTTATCACTTTGTCCCTTTAACACTTTGTCCCTTTAACACTTTGTCCCTTTATCACTTTGACCCTTTATCACTTTATCACTTTGTCCCTTTAACACTTTGTCCCTTTATCACTTTGTCCCTTTAACACTTTGTCCCTTTATCACTTTAACAATCTGACCCTTTATCACTTTGTCCCTTTATCACTTTGACCCTTTATCACTTTAACAATTTGACCCTTTATCACTTTTTCCCTTTAACTCTTTGACCCTTTATCACTTTGACCCTTTATCACTTTAACAATTTGACCCTTTATCACTTTGTCCCTTTAACACTTTGACCCTTTATCACTTTGTCCCTTTATCACTTTGTCCCTTTATGACTTTGTCCCTTTAACACTTTGTCCCTTTATCACTTTGTCCCTTTATCACTTTGTCCCTTTAACACTTTGTCCCTTTAACACTTTGACCCTTTAACACTTTGACCCTTTATCACTTTGACCCTTTAACACTTTGTCCCTTTATCACTTTGTCCCTTTATCACTTTGTCCCTTTAACACTTTGTCCCTTTAACACTTTGTCCCTTTAACACTTTGTCCCTTTATCACTTTGACCCTTTATCACTTTAACAATTTGACCCTTTATCACTTTGTCCCTTTAACACTTTGACCCTTTATCACTTTGACCCTTTATCACTTTAACAATTTGACCCTTTATCACTTTGACCCTTTAACACTTTGTCCCTTTAACACTTTGACCCTTTATCACTTTGTCCCTTTATCACTTTGACCCTTTATCACTTTAACAATTTGACCCTTTATCACTTTGTCCCTTTAAGACTTTGTCCCTTTAACACTTTGACCCTTTATCACTTTGTCCCTTTAACACTTTGTCCCTTTATCACTTTGTCCCTTTATCACTTTGTCCCTTTATCACTTTGTCCCTTTAACACTTTGTCCCTTTAACACTTTGACCCTTTAACACTTTGACCCTTTATCACTTTGACCCTTTAACACTTTGACCCTTTATCACTTTGTCCCTTTATCACTTTGACCCTTTATCACTTTGTCCCTTTAACACTTTGTCCCTTTAACACTTTGTCCCTTTAACACTTTGTCCCTTTATCACTTTGACCCTTTATCACTTTAACAATTTGACCCTTTATCACTTTGTCCCTTTAACACTTTGACCCTTGAACACTTTGTCCCTTTAACACTTTGCCCCTTTATCACTTTGTCCCTTTATCACTTTGTCCCTTTAACACTTTGTCCCTTTAACACTTTGACCCTTTATCACTTTGTCCCTTTAACACTTTGTCCCTTTATCACTTTGTCCCTTTATCACTTTGTCCCTTTAACACTTTGTCCCTTTAACACTTTGTCCCTTTAACACTTTGTCCCTTTATCACTTTGTCCCTTTAACACTTTGTCCCTTTATCACTTTAACAATCTGACCCTTTAACACTTTGTCCCTTTATCACTTTGACCCTTTATCACTTTACAATTTGACCCTTTATCACTTTGTCCCTTTAACTCTTTGACCCTTTATCACTTTGACCCTTTATCACTTTAACAATTTGACCCTTTATCACTTTGTCCCTTTAACACTTTGACCCTTTATCACTTTGACCCTTTATCACTTTGTCCCTTTAACACTTTGTCCCTTTATCACTTTGTCCCTTTATCACTTTGTCCCTTTAAGACTTTGTCCCTTTAACACTTTGACCCTTTATCACTTTGTCCCTTTAACACTTTGTCCCTTTATCACTTTGTCCCTTTATCACTTTGTCCCTTTAACACTTTGTCCCTTTAACACTTTGACCCTTTAACACTTTGACCCTTTATCACTTTGACCCTTTAACACTTTGTCCCTTTATCACTTTGTCCCTTTATCACTTTGACCCTTTATCACTTTGTCCCTTTAACACTTTGTCCCTTTAACACTTTGTCCCTTTATCACTTTGTCCCTTTAACACTTTGTCCCTCTTTAACACTTTGTCCCTTTATCACTTTGACCCTTTATCACTTTATCACTTTGTCCCTTTAACACTTTGTCCCTTTATCACTTTATCCCTTTAACACTTTGTCCCTTTATCACTTTAACAATCTGACCCTTTATCACTTTGTCCCTTTATCACTTTGACCCTTTATCACTTTAACAATTTGACCCTTTATCACTTTGTCCCTTTAACTCTTTGACCCTTTATCACTTTGACCCTTTATCACTTTAACAATTTGACCCTTTATCACTTTGTCCCTTTAACACTTTGTCCCTTTAACACTTTGACCCTTTATCACTTTGACCCTTTATCACTATGACCCTTCACCACTTTGACCCTTTATCACTTTGACCCTTTATCACTTTGTCCCTTTAACACTTTGACCCTTTATCACTTTGTCCCTTTAACACTTTGACCCTTTATCACTTTAACAATTTGACCCTTTATCACTTTGTCCCTTTATCACTTTGACCCTTTATCACTTTAACAATTTGACCCTTTATCACTTTGTCCCTTTAACTCTTTGACCCTTTATCACTTTGACCCTTTATCACTTTGTCCCTTTAACACTTTGTCCCTTTATCACTTTGTCCCTTTATCACTTTGTCCCTTTAACACTTTGTCCCTTTAACACTTTGACCCTTTAACACTTTGACCCTTTATCACTTTGACCCTTTAACACTTTGTCCCTTTATCACTTTGTCCCTTTATCACTTTGACCCTTTATCACTTTGTCCCTTTAACACTTTGTCCCTTTAACACTTTGTCCCTTTAACACTTTGTCCCTTTATCACTTTGTCCCTTTAACACTTTGTCCCTTTAACACTTTGTCCCTTTATCACTTTGACCCTTTATCACTTTATCACTTTGTCCCTTTAACACTTTGTCCCTTTATCACTTTGTCCCTTTAACACTTTGTCCCTTTATCACTTTAACAATCTGACCCTTTATCACTTTGTCCCTTTATCACTTTGACCCTTTATCACTTTAACAATTTGACCCTTTATCACTTTGTCCCTTTAACACTTTGACCCTTGAACACTTTGTCCCTTTAACACTTTGCCCCTTTATCACTTTGTCCCTTTATCACTTTGTCCCTTTAACACTTTGACCCTTTATCACTTTGTCCCTTTAACACTTTGTCCCTTTATCACTTTGTCCCTTTATCACTTTGTCCCTTTAACACTTTGTCCCTTTAACACTTTGTCCCTTTATCACTTTGTCCCTTTAACACTTTGTCCCTTTAACACTTTGTCCCTTTAACACTTTGTCCCTTTATCACTTTGACCCTTTATCACTTTATCACTTTGTCCCTTTAACACTTTGTCCCTTTATCACTTTGTCCCTTTAACACTTTGTCCCTTTATCACTTTAACAATCTGACCCTTTATCACTTTGTCCCTTTATCACTTTGACCCTTTATCACTTTGTCCCTTTAACTCTTTGACCCTTTATCACTTTGACCCTTTATCACTTTAACAATTTGACCCTTCATCACTTTGTCCCTTTAACACTTTGACCCTTTATCACTTTGTCCCTTTAACACTTTGTCCCTTTATCACTTTGTCCCTTTATCACTTTGTCCCTTTATCACTTTGTCCCTTTATCACTTTGTCCCTTTAACACTTTGTCCCTTTATCACTTTGTCCCTTTATCACTTTGTCCCTTTAACACTTTGTCCCTTTAACACTTTGTCCCTTTAACACTTTGTCCCTTTAACACTTTGACCCTTTATCACTTTGTCCCTTTATCACTTTGACCCTTTATCACTTTAACAATTTGTCCCTTTATCACTTTGTCCCTTTAACACTTTGTCCCTTTATCACTTTGTCCCTTTAACACTTTGTCCCTTTAACACTTTGTCCCTTTAACACTTTGACCCTTTATCACTTTGACCCTTTAACACTTTGACCCTTTATCACTTTGTCCCTTTAACACTTTGTCCCTTTATCACTTTGTCCCTTTAACACTTTGTCCCTTTATCACTTTGTCCCTTTAACACTTTGTCCCTTTAACACTTTGTCCCTTTATCACTTTGTCCCTTTAACACTTTGTCCCTTTAACACTTTGTCCCTTTAACACTTTGTCCCTTTAACACTTTGTCCCTTTAACAATTTGACCCTTTAACACTTTGACCCTTTAACACTTTGACCCTTTATCACTTTGTCCCTTTAACACTTTGTCCCTTTATCACTTTGTCCCTTTATCACTTTGTCCCTTTAACACTTTGTCCCTTTATCACTTTGTCCCTTTAACACTTTGTCCCTTTAACACTTTGTCCCTTTATCACTTTGTCCCTTTAACACTTTGACCCTTTAACACTTTGACCCTTTATCACTTTGTCCCTTTAACACTTTGTCCCTTTAACACTTTGACCCTTTATCACTTTGACCCTTTATCACTATGACCCTTCACCACTTTGACCCTTTATCACTTTGACCCTTTATCACTTTGTCCCTTTAACACTTTGACCCTTTATCACTTTGTCCCTTTAACACTTTGACCCTTTATCACTTTAACAATTTGACCCTTTATCACTTTGTCCCTTTATCACTTTGACCCTTTATCACTTTAACAATTTGACCCTTTATCACTTTGTCCCTTTAACTCTTTGACCCTTTATCACTTTGACCCTTTATCACTTTAACAATTTGACCCTTTATCACTTTGTCCCTTTAACACTTTGACCCTTTATCACTTTGACCCTTTATCACTTTGTCCCTTTAACACTTTGTCCCTTTATCACTTTGTCCCTTTATCACTTTGTCCCTTTAAGACTTTGTCCCTTTAACACTTTGACCCTTTATCACTTTGTCCCTTTAACACTTTGTCCCTTTATCACTTTGTCCCTTTAACACTTTGTCCCTTTAACACTTTGTCCCTTTATCACTTTGACCCTTTATCACTTTATCACTTTGTCCCTTTAACACTTTGTCCCTTTATCACTTTATCCCTTTAACACTTTGTCCCTTTATCACTTTAACAATCTGACCCTTTATCACTTTGTCCCTTTATCACTTTGACCCTTTATCACTTTAACAATTTGACCCTTTATCACTTTGTCCCTTTAACTCTTTGACCCTTTATCACTTTGACCCTTTATCACTTTAACAATTTGACCCTTTATCACTTTGTCCCTTTAACACTTTGACCCTTTATCACTTTGACCCTTTATCACTTTGTCCCTTTAACACTTTGTCCCTTTATCACTTTGTCCCTTTATCACTTTGTCCCTTTATGACTTTGTCCCTTTAACACTTTGTCCCTTTATCACTTTGTCCCTTTATCACTTTGTCCCTTTAACACTTTGTCCCTTTAACACTTTGACCCTTTAACACTTTGACCCTTTAACACTTTGTCCCTTTATCACTTTGTCCCTTTATCACTTTGTCCCTTTAACACTTTGACCCTTTATCACTTTGACCCTTTATCACTTTAACACTTTGTCCCTTTATCACTTTGTCCCTTTAACACTTTGTCCCTTTAACACTTTGTCCCTTTAACACTTTGTCCCTTTATCACTTTGTCCCTTTAACACTTTGTCCCTTTAACACTTTGTCCCTTTAACACTTTGTCCCTTTATCACTTTGTCCCTTTAACACTTTGACCCTTTAACACTTTGACCCTTTATCACTTTGACCCTTGAACACTTTGTCCCTTTATCACTTTGTCCCTTTATCACTTTGTCCCTTTAACACTTTGTCCCTTTAACACTTTGTCCCTTTAACACTTTGTCCCTTTATCACTTTGACCCTTTATCACTTTAACAATTTGACCCTTTATCACTTTGTCCCTTTATCACTTTGTCCCTTTAACACTTTGTCCCTTTAACACTTTGACCCTTTATCACTTTGTCCCTTTAACACTTTGTCCCTTTATCACTTTGTCCCTTTATCACTTTGTCCCTTTAACACTTTGACCCTTTATCACTTTGACCCTTTATCACTTTAACACTTTGTCCCTTTATCACTTTGACCCTTTAACACTTTGTCCCTTTATCACTTTGTCCCTTTATCACTTTGTCCCTTTATCACTTTGTCCCTTTATCACTTTGTCCCTTTAACACTTTGTCCCTTTAACACTTTGTCCCTTTATCACTTTGACCCTTTATCACTTTAACAATTTGACCCTTTATCACTTTGTCCCTTTAACACTTTGACCCTTTATCACTTTGACCCTTTATCACTTTAACACTTTGTCCCTTTATCACTTTGACCCTTTAACACTTTGTCCCTTTATCACTTTGACCCTTTAACACTTTGACCCTTTATCACTTTGACCCTTGAACACTTTGTCCCTTTATCACTTTGTCCCTTTATCACTTTGTCCCTTTATCACTTTGTCCCTTTAACACTTTGTCCCTTTAACACTTTGACCCTTTATCACTTTGACCCTTTATCACTATGACCCTTCACCACTTTGACCCTTTATCACTTTGACCCTTTATCACTTTGTCCCTTTAACACTTTGACCCTTTATCACTTTGTCCCTTTAACACTTTGACCCTTTATCACTTTAACAATTTGACCCTTTATCACTTTGTCCCTTTATCACTTTGACCCTTTATCACTTTAACAATTTGACCCTTTATCACTTTGTCCCTTTAACTCTTTGACCCTTTATCACTTTGACCCTTTATCACTTTGTCCCTTTAACACTTTGTCCCTTTATCACTTTGTCCCTTTATCACTTTGTCCCTTTAACACTTTGTCCCTTTAACACTTTGACCCTTTAACACTTTGTCCCTTTATCACTTTGACCCTTTAACACTTTGTCCCTTTATCACTTTGTCCCTTTATCACTTTGACCCTTTATCACTTTGTCCCTTTAACACTTTGTCCCTTTAACACTTTGTCCCTTTATCACTTTGTCCCTTTAACACTTTGTCCCTTTATCACTTTGACCCTTTATCACTTTATCACTTTGTCCCTTTAACACTTTGTCCCTTTATCACTTTGTCCGTTTAACACTTTGACCCTTTAACACTTTGACCCTTTATCACTTTGACCCTTTAACACTTTGTCCCTTTATCACTTTGTCCCTTTATCACTTTGTCCCTTTAACACTTTGTCCCTTTATCACTTTGACCCTTTATCACTTTAACAATTTGACCCTTTATCACTTTGTCCCTTTAACACTTTGACCCTTTATCACTTTGACCCTTTATCACTTTAACACTTTGACCCTTTATCACTTTGACCCTTTATCACTATGACCCTTCACCACTTTGACCCTTTATCACTTTGACCCTTTATCACTTTGTCCCTTTAACACTTTGACCCTTTATCACTTTGTCCCTTTAACACTTTGACCCTTTATCACTTTAACAATTTGACCCTTTATCACTTTGTCCCTTTATCACTTTGACCCTTTATCACTTTAACAATTTGACCCTTTATCACTTTGTCCCTTTAACTCTTTGACCCTTTATCACTTTGACCCTTTATCACTTTGTCCCTTTAACACTTTGTCCCTTTATCACTTTGTCCCTTTATCACTTTGTCCCTTTAACACTTTGTCCCTTTAACACTTTGACCCTTTAACACTTTGACCCTTTATCACTTTGACCCTTTAACACTTTGTCCCTTTATCACTTTGTCCCTTTATCACTTTGACCCTTTATCACTTTGTCCCTTTAACACTTTGTCCCTTTAACACTTTGTCCCTTTATCACTTTGTCCCTTTAACACTTTGTCCCTTTATCACTTTGACCCTTTATCACTTTATCACTTTGTCCCTTTAACACTTTGTCCCTTTATCACTTTGTCCGTTTAACACTTTGTCCCTTTAACACTTTGACCCTTTAACACTTTGACCCTTTATCACTTTGACCCTTTAACACTTTGTCCCTTTATCACTTTGTCCCTTTATCACTTTGTCCCTTTAACACTTTGTCCCTTTAACACTTTGTCCCTTTAACACTTTGTCCCTTTATCACTTTGACCCTTTATCACTTTAACAATTTGACCCTTTATCACTTTGTCCCTTTAACACTTTGACCCTTTATCACTTTGACCCTTTATCACTTTAACAATTTGACCCTTTATCACTTTGACCCTTTAACACTTTGTCCCTTTAACACTTTGACCCTTTATCACTTTGTCCCTTTATCACTTTGACCCTTTATCACTTTAACAATTTGACCCTTTATCACTTTGTCCCTTTAAGACTTTGTCCCTTTAACACTTTGACCCTTTATCACTTTGTCCCTTTAACACTTTGTCCCTTTATCACTTTGTCCCTTTAACACTTTGTCCCTTTATCACTTTGTCCCTTTAACACTTTGTCCCTTTAACACTTTGACCCTTTAACACTTTGACCCTTTATCACTTTGACCCTTTAACACTTTGACCCTTTATCACTTTGTCCCTTTATCACTTTGACCCTTTATCACTTTGTCCCTTTAACACTTTGTCCCTTTAACACTTTGTCCCTTTAACACTTTGTCCCTTTATCACTTTGACCCTTTATCACTTTAACAATTTGACCCTTTATCACTTTGTCCCTTTAACACTTTGACCCTTGAACACTTTGTCCCTTTAACACTTTGCCCCTTTATCACTTTGTCCCTTTATCACTTTGTCCCTTTAACACTTTGTCCCTTTAACACTTTGACCCTTTATCACTTTGTCCCTTTAACACTTTGTCCCTTTATCACTTTGTCCCTTTATCACTTTGTCCCTTTAACACTTTGTCCCTTTAACACTTTGTCCCTTTAACACTTTGTCCCTTTATCACTTTGTCCCTTTAACACTTTGTCCCTTTATCACTTTAACAATCTGACCCTTTAACACTTTGTCCCTTTATCACTTTGACCCTTTATCACTTTAACAATTTGACCCTTTATCACTTTGTCCCTTTAACTCTTTGACCCTTTATCACTTTGACCCTTTATCACTTTAACAATTTGACCCTTTATCACTTTGTCCCTTTAACACTTTGACCCTTTATCACTTTGACCCTTTATCACTTTGTCCCTTTAACACTTTGTCCCTTTATCACTTTGTCCCTTTATCACTTTGTCCCTTTATGACTTTGTCCCTTTAACACTTTGTCCCTTTATCACTTTGTCCCTTTATCACTTTGTCCCTTTAACACTTTGTCCCTTTAACACTTTGTCCCTTTATCACTTTGTCCCTTTATCACTTTGTCCCTTTAACACTTTGTCCCTTTAACACTTTGTCCCTTTATCACTTTGACCCTTTATCACTTTAACAATTTGACCCTTTATCACTTTGTCCCTTTAACACTTTGACCCTTTATCACTTTGACCCTTTATCACTTTAACACTTTGTCCCTTTATCACTTTGTCCCTTTAACACTTTGTCCCTTTAACACTTTGTCCCTTTAACACTTTGTCCCTTTATCACTTTGTCCCTTTAACACTTTGTCCCTTTAACACTTTGTCCCTTTAACACTTTGTCCCTTTATCACTTTGTCCCTTTAACACTTTGACCCTTTAACACTTTGACCCTTTATCACTTTGACCCTTGAACACTTTGTCCCTTTATCACTTTGTCCCTTTATCACTTTGTCCCTTTAACACTTTGTCCCTTTAACACTTTGTCCCTTTATCACTTTGTCCCTTTAACACTTTGACCCTTTAACACTTTGACCCTTTATCACTTTGACCCTTTAACACTTTGTCCCTTTATCACTTTGTCCCTTTATCACTTTGACCCTTTAACACTTTGACCCTTTAACACTTTGTCCCTTTAACATTTTGACCCTTTATCACTTTGACCCTTTATCACTATGACCCTTCACCACTTTGACCCTTTATCACTTTGACCCTTTATCACTTTGTCCCTTTAACACTTTGTCCCTTTAACACTTTGTCCCTTTAACACTTTGTCCCTTTATCACTTTGACCCTTTATCACTTTATCACTTTGTCCCTTTAACACTTTGTCCCTTTATCACTTTATCCCTTTAACACTTTGTCCCTTTATCACTTTAACAATCTGACCCTTTATCACTTTGTCCCTTTATCACTTTGACCCTTTATCACTTTAACAATTTGACCCTTTATCACTTTATCCCTTTAACTCTTTGACCCTTTATCACTTTGACCCTTTATCACTTTAACAATTTGACCCTTTATCACTTTGTCCCTTTAACACTTTGACCCTTTATCACTTTGACCCTTTATCACTTTGTCCCTTTAACACTTTGTCCCTTTAACACTTTGTCCCTTTAACACTTTGTCCCTTTATTACTTTGACCCTTTATCACTTTAACAATTTGACCCTTTATCACTTTGTCCCTTTAACACTTTGACCCTTTATCACTTTGACCCTTTATCACTTTAACACTTTGTCCCTTTATCACTTTGTCCCTTTAACACTTTGTCCCTTTAACACTTTGTCCCTTTAACACTTTGTCCCTTTATCACTTTGTCCCTTTAACACTTTGTCCCTTTAACACTTTGTCCCTTTAACACTTTGTCCCTTTATCACTTTGTCCCTTTAACACTTTGTCCCTTTAACACTTTGTCCCTTTATCACTTTGACCCTTTATCACTTTATCACTTTGTCCCTTTAACACTTTGTCCCTTTATCACTTTGTCCGTTTAACACTTTGTCCCTTTATCACTTTAACAATCTGACCCTTTATCACTTTGTCCCTTTATCACTTTGACCCTTTATCACTTTAACAATTTGACCCTTTATCACTTTTTCCCTTTAACTCTTTGACCCTTTATCACTTTGACCCTTTATCACTTTAACAATTTGACCCTTTATCACTTTGTCCCTTTAACACTTTGACCCTTTATCACTTTGTCCCTTTATCACTTTGTCCCTTTATGACTTTGTCCCTTTAACACTTTGTCCCTTTATCACTTTGTCCCTTTATCACTTTGTCCCTTTAACACTTTGTCCCTTTAACACTTTGACCCTTTAACACTTTGACCCTTTATCACTTTGACCCTTTAACACTTTGTCCCTTTATCACTTTGTCCCTTTATCACTTTGTCCCTTTAACACTTTGTCCCTTTAACACTTTGTCCCTTTAACACTTTGTCCCTTTATCACTTTGACCCTTTATCACTTTAACAATTTGACCCTTTATCACTTTGTCCCTTTAACACTTTGACCCTTTATCACTTTGACCCTTTATCACTTTAACAATTTGACCCTTTATCACTTTGACCCTTTAACACTTTGACCCTTTAACACTTTGTCCCTTTAACACTTTGTCCCTTTATCACTTTGACCCTTTATCACTTTAACAATTTGACCCTTTATCACTTTGTCCCTTTAAGACTTTGTCCCTTTAACACTTTGACCCTTTATCACTTTGTCCCTTTAACACTTTGTCCCTTTATCACTTTGTCCCTTTAACACTTTGTCCCTTTATCACTTTGTCCCTTTAACACTTTGTCCCTTTAACACTTTGACCCTTTAACACTTTGACCCTTTATCACTTTGACCCTTTAACACTTTGACCCTTTATCACTTTGTCCCTTTATCACTTTGACCCTTTATCACTTTGTCCCTTTAACACTTTGTCCCTTTAACACTTTGTCCCTTTAACACTTTGTCCCTTTATCACTTTGACCCTTTATCACTTTAACAATTTGACCCTTTATCACTTTGTCCCTTTAACACTTTGACCCTTGAACACTTTGTCCCTTTAACACTTTGCCCCTTTATCACTTTGTCCCTTTATCACTTTGTCCCTTTAACACTTTGTCCCTTTAACACTTTGACCCTTTATCACTTTGTCCCTTTAACACTTTGTCCCTTTATCACTTTGTCCCTTTATCACTTTGTCCCTTTAACACTTTGTCCCTTTAACACTTTGTCCCTTTAACACTTTGTCCCTTTATCACTTTGTCCCTTTAACACTTTGTCCCTTTATCACTTTAACAATCTGACCCTTTAACACTTTGTCCCTTTATCACTTTGACCCTTTATCACTTTAACAATTTGACCCTTTATCACTTTGTCCCTTTAACTCTTTGACCCTTTATCACTTTGACCCTTTATCACTTTAACAATTTGACCCTTTATCACTTTGTCCCTTTAACACTTTGACCCTTTATCACTTTGACCCTTTATCACTTTGTCCCTTTAACACTTTGTCCCTTTATCACTTTGTCCCTTTATCACTTTGTCCCTTTATGACTTTGTCCCTTTAACACTTTGTCCCTTTATCACTTTGTCCCTTTATCACTTTGTCCCTTTAACACTTTGTCCCTTTAACACTTTGTCCCTTTATCACTTTGTCCCTTTATCACTTTGTCCCTTTAACACTTTGTCCCTTTAACACTTTGTACCTTTAACACTTTGTCCCTTTATCACTTTGACCCTTTATCACTTTAACAATTTGACCCTTTATCACTTTGTCCCTTTAACACTTTGACCCTTTATCACTTTGACCCTTTATCACTTTAACACTTTGTCCCTTTATCACTTTGTCCCTTTAACACTTTGTCCCTTTAACACTTTGTCCCTTTAACACTTTGTCCCTTTATCACTTTGTCCCTTTAACACTTTGTCCCTTTAACACTTTGTCCCTTTAACACTTTGTCCCTTTATCACTTTGTCCCTTTAACACTTTGACCCTTTAACACTTTGACCCTTTATCACTTTGACCCTTGAACACTTTGTCCCTTTATCACTTTGTCCCTTTATCACTTTGTCCCTTTAACACTTTGTCCCTTTAACACTTTGTCCCTTTATCACTTTGTCCCTTTAACACTTTGACCCTTTAACACTTTGACCCTTTATCACTTTGACCCTTTAACACTTTGTCCCTTTATCACTTTGTCCCTTTATCACTTTGACCCTTTAACACTTTGACCCTTTAACACTTTGTCCCTTTAACATTTTGACCCTTTATCACTTTGACCCTTTATCACTATGACCCTTCACCACTTTGACCCTTTATCACTTTGACCCTTTATCACTTTGTCCCTTTAACACTTTGTCCCTTTAACACTTTGTCCCTTTAACACTTTGTCCCTTTATCACTTTGACCCTTTATCACTTTATCACTTTGTCCCTTTAACACTTTGTCCCTTTATCACTTTATCCCTTTAACACTTTGTCCCTTTATCACTTTAACAATCTGACCCTTTATCACTTTGTCCCTTTATCACTTTGACCCTTTATCACTTTAACAATTTGACCCTTTATCACTTTATCCCTTTAACTCTTTGACCCTTTATCACTTTGACCCTTTATCACTTTAACAATTTGACCCTTTATCACTTTGTCCCTTTAACACTTTGACCCTTTATCACTTTGACCCTTTATCACTTTGTCCCTTTAACACTTTGTCCCTTTAACACTTTGTCCCTTTAACACTTTGTCCCTTTATCACTTTGACCCTTTATCACTTTAACAATTTGACCCTTTATCACTTTGTCCCTTTAACACTTTGACCCTTTATCACTTTGACCCTTTATCACTTTAACACTTTGTCCCTTTATCACTTTGTCCCTTTAACACTTTGTCCCTTTAACACTTTGTCCCTTTAACACTTTGTCCCTTTATCACTTTGTCCCTTTAACACTTTGTCCCTTTAACACTTTGTCCCTTTAACACTTTGTCCCTTTATCACTTTGTCCCTTTAACACTTTGACCCTTTAACACTTTGACCCTTTATCACTTTGACCCTTGAACACTTTGTCCCTTTATCACTTTGTCCCTTTATCACTTTGTCCCTTTAACACTTTGTCCCTTTAACACTTTGTCCCTTTATCACTTTGTCCCTTTAACACTTTGACCCTTTAACACTTTGACCCTTTATCACTTTGACCCTTTAACACTTTGTCCCTTTATCACTTTGTCCCTTTATCACTTTGACCCTTTAACACTTTGACCCTTTAACACTTTGTCCCTTTAACATTTTGACCCTTTATCACTTTGACCCTTTATCACTATGACCCTTCACCACTTTGACCCTTTATCACTTTGACCCTTTATCACTTTGTCCCTTTTTCACTTTGTCCCTTTAACACTTTGTCCCTTTAACACTTTGTCCCTTTAACACTTTGTCCCTTTAACACTTTGTCCCTTTAACAATTTGACCCTTTAACACTTTGACCCTTTAACACTTTGACCCTTTATCACTTTGTCCCTTTAACACTTTGTCCCTTTATCACTTTGTCCCTTTATCACTTTGTCCCTTTAACACTTTGTCCCTTTATCACTTTGTCCCTTTAACACTTTGTCCCTTTAACACTTTGTCCCTTTATCACTTTGTCCCTTTAACACTTTGACCCTTTAACACTTTGACCCTTTATCACTTTGTCCCTTTAACACTTTGTCCCTTTAACACTTTGACCCTTTATCACTTTGACCCTTTATCACTATGACCCTTCACCACTTTGACCCTTTATCACTTTGACCCTTTATCACTTTGTCCCTTTAACACTTTGACCCTTTATCACTTTGTCCCTTTAACACTTTGACCCTTTATCACTTTAACAATTTGACCCTTTATCACTTTGTCCCTTTATCACTTTGACCCTTTATCACTTTAACAATTTGACCCTTTATCACTTTGTCCCTTTAACTCTTTGACCCTTTATCACTTTGACCCTTTATCACTTTAACAATTTGACCCTTTATCACTTTGTCCCTTTAACACTTTGACCCTTTATCACTTTGACCCTTTATCACTTTGTCCCTTTAACACTTTGTCCCTTTATCACTTTGTCCCTTTATCACTTTGTCCCTTTATCACTTTGTCCCTTTATCACTTTGTCCCTTTAACACTTTGTCCCTTTATCACTTTGTCCCTTTATCACTTTGTCCCTTTAACACTTTGTCCCTTTAACACTTTGACCCTTTAACACTTTGACCCTTTAACACTTTGTCCCTTTATCACTTTGTCCCTTTATCACTTTGTCCCTTTAACACTTTGTCCCTTTAACACTTTGTCCCTTTATCACTTTGACCCTTTATCACTTTAACAATTTGACCCTTTATCACTTTGTCCCTTTAACACTTTGACCCTTTATCACTTTGACCCTTTATCACTTTAACACTTTGTCCCTTTATCACTTTGACCCTTTAACACTTTGTCCCTTTATCACTTTGTCCCTTTATCACTTTGTCCCTTTATCACTTTGTCCCTTTATCACTTTGTCCCTTTAACACTTTGTCCCTTTAACACTTTGTCCCTTTATCACTTTGACCCTTTATCACTTTAACAATTTGACCCTTTATCACTTTGTCCCTTTATCACTTTGTCCCTTTAACACTTTGTCCCTTTAACACTTTGACCCTTTATCACTTTGTCCCTTTAACACTTTGTCCCTTTATCACTTTGTCCCTTTATCACTTTGTCCCTTTAACACTTTGACCCTTTATCACTTTGACCCTTTATCACTTTAACACTTTGTCCCTTTATCACTTTGACCCTTTAACACTTTGTCCCTTTATCACTTTGTCCCTTTATCACTTTGTCCCTTTATCACTTTGTCCCTTTATCACTTTGTCCCTTTAACACTTTGTCCCTTTAACACTTTGTCCCTTTATCACTTTGACCCTTTATCACTTTAACAATTTGACCCTTTATCACTTTGTCCCTTTAACACTTTGACCCTTTATCACTTTGACCCTTTATCACTTTAACACTTTGTCCCTTTATCACTTTGACCCTTTAACACTTTGTCCCTTTATCACTTTGACCCTTTAACACTTTGACCCTTTATCACTTTGACCCTTGAACACTTTGTCCCTTTATCACTTTGTCCCTTTATCACTTTGTCCCTTTAACACTTTGTCCCTTTAACACTTTGACCCTTTATCACTTTGACCCTTTATCACTATGACCCTTCACCACTTTGACCCTTTATCACTTTGACCCTTTATCACTTTGTCCCTTTAACACTTTGACCCTTTATCACTTTGTCCCTTTAACACTTTGACCCTTTATCACTTTAACAATTTGACCCTTTATCACTTTGTCCCTTTATCACTTTGACCCTTTATCACTTTAACAATTTGACCCTTTATCACTTTGTCCCTTTAACTCTTTGACCCTTTATCACTTTGACCCTTTATCACTTTGTCCCTTTAACACTTTGTCCCTTTATCACTTTGTCCCTTTATCACTTTGTCCCTTTAACACTTTGTCCCTTTAACACTTTGACCCTTTAACACTTTGACCCTTTATCACTTTGACCCTTTAACACTTTGTCCCTTTATCACTTTGTCCCTTTATCACTTTGACCCTTTATCACTTTGTCCCTTTAACACTTTGTCCCTTTAACACTTTGTCCCTTTATCACTTTGTCCCTTTAACACTTTGTCCCTTTATCACTTTGACCCTTTATCACTTTATCACTTTGTCCCTTTAACACTTTGTCCCTTTATCACTTTGTCCGTTTAACACTTTGTCCCTTTAACACTTTGACCCTTTAACACTTTGACCCTTTATCACTTTGACCCTTTAACACTTTGTCCCTTTATCACTTTGTCCCTTTATCACTTTGTCCCTTTAACACTTTGTCCCTTTAACACTTTGTCCCTTTAACACTTTGTCCCTTTATCACTTTGACCCTTTATCACTTTAACAATTTGACCCTTTATCACTTTGTCCCTTTAACACTTTGACCCTTTATCACTTTGACCCTTTATCACTTTAACACTTTGACCCTTTATCACTTTGACCCTTTATCACTATGACCCTTCACCACTTTGACCCTTTATCACTTTGACCCTTTATCACTTTGTCCCTTTAACACTTTGACCCTTTATCACTTTGTCCCTTTAACACTTTGACCCTTTATCACTTTAACAATTTGACCCTTTATCACTTTGTCCCTTTATCACTTTGACCCTTTATCACTTTAACAATTTGACCCTTTATCACTTTGTCCCTTTAACTCTTTGACCCTTTATCACTTTGACCCTTTATCACTTTGTCCCTTTAACACTTTGTCCCTTTATCACTTTGTCCCTTTATCACTTTGTCCCTTTAACACTTTGTCCCTTTAACACTTTGACCCTTTAACACTTTGACCCTTTATCACTTTGACCCTTTAACACTTTGTCCCTTTATCACTTTGTCCCTTTATCACTTTGACCCTTTATCACTTTGTCCCTTTAACACTTTGTCCCTTTAACACTTTGTCCCTTTATCACTTTGTCCCTTTAACACTTTGTCCCTTTATCACTTTGACCCTTTATCACTTTATCACTTTGTCCCTTTAACACTTTGTCCCTTTATCACTTTGTCCGTTTAACACTTTGTCCCTTTAACACTTTGACCCTTTAACACTTTGACCCTTTATCACTTTGACCCTTTAACACTTTGTCCCTTTATCACTTTGTCCCTTTATCACTTTGTCCCTTTAACACTTTGTCCCTTTAACACTTTGTCCCTTTAACACTTTGTCCCTTTATCACTTTGACCCTTTATCACTTTAACAATTTGACCCTTTATCACTTTGTCCCTTTAACACTTTGACCCTTTATCACTTTGACCCTTTATCACTTTAACAATTTGACCCTTTATCACTTTGACCCTTTAACACTTTGTCCCTTTAACACTTTGACCCTTTATCACTTTGTCCCTTTATCACTTTGACCCTTTATCACTTTAACAATTTGACCCTTTATCACTTTGTCCCTTTAAGACTTTGTCCCTTTAACACTTTGACCCTTTATCACTTTGTCCCTTTAACACTTTGTCCCTTTATCACTTTGTCCCTTTAACACTTTGTCCCTTTATCACTTTGTCCCTTTAACACTTTGTCCCTTTAACACTTTGACCCTTTAACACTTTGACCCTTTATCACTTTGACCCTTTAACACTTTGACCCTTTATCACTTTGTCCCTTTATCACTTTGACCCTTTATCACTTTGTCCCTTTAACACTTTGTCCCTTTAACACTTTGTCCCTTTAACACTTTGTCCCTTTATCACTTTGACCCTTTATCACTTTAACAATTTGACCCTTTATCACTTTGTCCCTTTAACACTTTGACCCTTGAACACTTTGTCCCTTTAACACTTTGCCCCTTTATCACTTTGTCCCTTTATCACTTTGTCCCTTTAACACTTTGTCCCTTTAACACTTTGACCCTTTATCACTTTGTCCCTTTAACACTTTGTCCCTTTAACACTTTGTCCCTTTAACACTTTGTCCCTTTAACACTTTGTCCCTTTATCACTTTGTCCCTTTAACACTTTGTCCCTTTATCACTTTAACAATCTGACCCTTTAACACTTTGTCCCTTTATCACTTTGACCCTTTATCACTTTAACAATTTGACCCTTTATCACTTTGTCCCTTTAACTCTTTGACCCTTTATCACTTTGACCCTTTATCACTTTAACAATTTGACCCTTTATCACTTTGTCCCTTTAACACTTTGACCCTTTATCACTTTGACCCTTTATCACTTTGTCCCTTTAACACTTTGTCCCTTTATCACTTTGTCCCTTTATCACTTTGTCCCTTTATGACTTTGTCCCTTTAACACTTTGTCCCTTTATCACTTTGTCCCTTTATCACTTTGTCCCTTTAACACTTTGTCCCTTTAACACTTTGTCCCTTTATCACTTTGTCCCTTTATCACTTTGTCCCTTTAACACTTTGTCCCTTTAACACTTTGTCCCTTTATCACTTTGACCCTTTATCACTTTAACAATTTGACCCTTTATCACTTTGTCCCTTTAACACTTTGACCCTTTATCACTTTGACCCTTTATCACTTTAACACTTTGTCCCTTTATCACTTTGTCCCTTTAACACTTTGTCCCTTTAACACTTTGTCCCTTTAACACTTTGTCCCTTTATCACTTTGTCCCTTTAACACTTTGTCCCTTTAACACTTTGTCCCTTTAACACTTTGTCCCTTTATCACTTTGTCCCTTTATCACTTTGTCCCTTTAACACTTTGACCCTTTAACACTTTGACCCTTTATCACTTTGACCCTTGAACACTTTGTCCCTTTATCACTTTGTCCCTTTATCACTTTGTCCCTTTAACACTTTGTCCCTTTAACACTTTGTCCCTTTATCACTTTGTCCCTTTAACACTTTGACCCTTTAACACTTTGACCCTTTATCACTTTGACCCTTTAACACTTTGTCCCTTTATCACTTTGTCCCTTTATCACTTTGACCCTTTAACACTTTGACCCTTTAACACTTTGTCCCTTTAACATTTTGACCCTTTATCACTTTGACCCTTTATCACTATGACCCTTCACCACTTTGACCCTTTATCACTTTGACCCTTTATCACTTTGTCCCTTTAACACTTTGTCCCTTTAACACTTTGTCCCTTTAACACTTTGTCCCTTTATCACTTTGACCCTTTATCACTTTATCACTTTGTCCCTTTAACACTTTGTCCCTTTATCACTTTATCCCTTTAACACTTTGTCCCTTTATCACTTTAACAATCTGACCCTTTATCACTTTGTCCCTTTATCACTTTGACCCTTTATCACTTTAACAATTTGACCCTTTATCACTTTATCCCTTTAACTCTTTGACCCTTTATCACTTTGACCCTTTATCACTTTAACAATTTGACCCTTTATCACTTTGTCCCTTTAACACTTTGACCCTTTATCACTTTGACCCTTTATCACTTTGTCCCTTTAACACTTTGTCCCTTTAACACTTTGTCCCTTTAACACTTTGTCCCTTTATCACTTTGACCCTTTATCACTTTAACAATTTGACCCTTTATCACTTTGTCCCTTTAACACTTTGACCCTTTATCACTTTGACCCTTTATCACTTTAACACTTTGTCCCTTTATCACTTTGTCCCTTTAACACTTTGTCCCTTTAACACTTTGTCCCTTTAACACTTTGTCCCTTTATCACTTTGTCCCTTTAACACTTTGTCCCTTTAACACTTTGTCCCTTTAACACTTTGTCCCTTTATCACTTTGTCCCTTTAACACTTTGTCCCTTTAACACTTTGTCCCTTTATCACTTTGACCCTTTATCACTTTATCACTTTGTCCCTTTAACACTTTGTCCCTTTATCACTTTGTCCGTTTAACACTTTGTCCCTTTATCACTTTAACAATCTGACCCTTTATCACTTTGTCCCTTTATCACTTTGACCCTTTATCACTTTAACAATTTGACCCTTTATCACTTTTTCCCTTTAACTCTTTGACCCTTTATCACTTTGACCCTTTATCACTTTAACAATTTGACCCTTTATCACTTTGTCCCTTTAACACTTTGACCCTTTATCACTTTGTCCCTTTATCACTTTGTCCCTTTATGACTTTGTCCCTTTAACACTTTGTCCCTTTATCACTTTGTCCCTTTATCACTTTGTCCCTTTAACACTTTGTCCCTTTAACACTTTGACCCTTTAACACTTTGACCCTTTATCACTTTGACCCTTTAACACTTTGTCCCTTTATCACTTTGTCCCTTTATCACTTTGTCCCTTTATCACTTTGTCCCTTTAACACTTTGTCCCTTTAACACTTTGTCCCTTTATCACTTTGACCCTTTATCACTTTAACAATTTGACCCTTTATCACTTTGTCCCTTTAACACTTTGACCCTTTATCACTTTGACCCTTTATCACTTTAACAATTTGACCCTTTATCACTTTGACCCTTTAACACTTTGTCCCTTTAACACTTTGACCCTTTATCACTTTGTCCCTTTATCACTTTGACCCTTTATCACTTTAACAATTTGACCCTTTATCACTTTGTCCCTTTAAGACTTTGTCCCTTTAACACTTTGACCCTTTATCACTTTGTCCCTTTAACACTTTGTCCCTTTATCACTTTGTCCCTTTAACACTTTGTCCCTTTATCACTTTGTCCCTTTAACACTTTGTCCCTTTAACACTTTGACCCTTTAACACTTTGACCCTTTATCACTTTGACCCTTTAACACTTTGACCCTTTATCACTTTGTCCCTTTATCACTTTGACCCTTTATCACTTTGTCCCTTTAACACTTTGTCCCTTTAACACTTTGTCCCTTTAACACTTTGTCCCTTTATCACTTTGACCCTTTATCACTTTAACAATTTGACCCTTTATCACTTTGTCCCTTTAACACTTTGACCCTTGAACACTTTGTCCCTTTAACACTTTGCCCCTTTATCACTTTGTCCCTTTATCACTTTGTCCCTTTAACACTTTGTCCCTTTAACACTTTGACCCTTTATCACTTTGTCCCTTTAACACTTTGTCCCTTTATCACTTTGTCCCTTTATCACTTTGTCCCTTTAACACTTTGTCCCTTTAACACTTTGTCCCTTTAACACTTTGTCCCTTTATCACTTTGTCCCTTTAACACTTTGTCCCTTTATCACTTTAACAATCTGACCCTTTAACACTTTGTCCCTTTATCACTTTGACCCTTTATCACTTTAACAATTTGACCCTTTATCACTTTGTCCCTTTAACTCTTTGACCCTTTATCACTTTGACCCTTTATCACTTTAACAATTTGACCCTTTATCACTTTGTCCCTTTAACACTTTGACCCTTTATCACTTTGACCCTTTATCACTTTGTCCCTTTAACACTTTGTCCCTTTATCACTTTGTCCCTTTATCACTTTGTCCCTTTATGACTTTGTCCCTTTAACACTTTGTCCCTTTATCACTTTGTCCCTTTATCACTTTGTCCCTTTAACACTTTGTCCCTTTAACACTTTGTCCCTTTATCACTTTGTCCCTTTATCACTTCGTCCCTTTAACACTTTGTCCCTTTAACACTTTGTACCTTTAACACTTTGTCCCTTTATCACTTTGACCCTTTATCACTTTAACAATTTGACCCTTTATCACTTTGTCCCTTTAACACTTTGACCCTTTATCACTTTGACCCTTTATCACTTTAACACTTTGTCCCTTTATCACTTTGTCCCTTTAACACTTTGTCCCTTTAACACTTTGTCCCTTTAACACTTTGTCCCTTTATCACTTTGTCCCTTTAACACTTTGTCCCTTTAACACTTTGTCCCTTTAACACTTTGTCCCTTTATCACTTTGTCCCTTTAACACTTTGACCCTTTAACACTTTGACCCTTTATCACTTTGACCCTTGAACACTTTGTCCCTTTATCACTTTGTCCCTTTATCACTTTGTCCCTTTAACACTTTGTCCCTTTAACACTTTGTCCCTTTATCACTTTGTCCCTTTAACACTTTGACCCTTTAACACTTTGACCCTTTATCACTTTGACCCTTTAACACTTTGTCCCTTTATCACTTTGTCCCTTTATCACTTTGACCCTTTAACACTTTGACCCTTTAACACTTTGTCCCTTTAACATTTTGACCCTTTATCACTTTGACCCTTTATCACTATGACCCTTCACCACTTTGACCCTTTATCACTTTGACCCTTTATCACTTTGTCCCTTTAACACTTTGTCCCTTTAACACTTTGTCCCTTTAACACTTTGTCCCTTTATCACTTTGACCCTTTATCACTTTATCACTTTGTCCCTTTAACACTTTGTCCCTTTATCACTTTATCACTTTATCCCTTTAACACTTTGTCCCTTTATCACTTTAACAATCTGACCCTTTATCACTTTGTCCCTTTATCACTTTGACCCTTTATCACTTTAACAATTTGACCCTTTATCACTTTATCCCTTTAACTCTTTGACCCTTTATCACTTTGACCCTTTATCACTTTAACAATTTGACCCTTTATCACTTTGTCCCTTTAACACTTTGACCCTTTATCACTTTGACCCTTTATCACTTTGTCCCTTTAACACTTTGTCCCTTTAACACTTTGTCCCTTTAACACTTTGTCCCTTTATCACTTTGACCCTTTATCACTTTAACAATTTGACCCTTTATCACTTTGTCCCTTTAACACTTTGACCCTTTATCACTTTGACCCTTTATCACTTTAACACTTTGTCCCTTTATCACTTTGTCCCTTTAACACTTTGTCCCTTTAACACTTTGTCCCTTTAACACTTTGTCCCTTTATCACTTTGTCCCTTTAACACTTTGTCCCTTTAACACTTTGTCCCTTTAACACTTTGTCCCTTTATCACTTTGTCCCTTTAACACTTTGACCCTTTAACACTTTGACCCTTTATCACTTTGACCCTTGAACACTTTGTCCCTTTATCACTTTGTCCCTTTATCACTTTGTCCCTTTAACACTTTGTCCCTTTAACACTTTGTCCCTTTATCACTTTGTCCCTTTAACACTTTGACCCTTTAACACTTTGACCCTTTATCACTTTGACCCTTTAACACTTTGTCCCTTTATCACTTTGTCCCTTTATCACTTTGACCCTTTAACACTTTGACCCTTTAACACTTTGTCCCTTTAACATTTTGACCCTTTATCACTTTGACCCTTTATCACTATGACCCTTCACCACTTTGACCCTTTATCACTTTGACCCTTTATCACTTTGTCCCTTTAACACTTTGTCCCTTTAACACTTTGTCCCTTTAACACTTTGTCCCTTTATCACTTTGACCCTTTATCACTTTATCACTTTGTCCCTTTAACACTTTGTCCCTTTATCACTTTATCCCTTTAACACTTTGTCCCTTTATCACTTTAACAATCTGACCCTTTATCACTTTGTCCCTTTATCACTTTGACCCTTTATCACTTTAACAATTTGACCCTTTATCACTTTATCCCTTTAACTCTTTGACCCTTTATCACTTTGACCCTTTATCACTTTAACAATTTGACCCTTTATCACTTTGTCCCTTTAACACTTTGACCCTTTATCACTTTGACCCTTTATCACTTTGTCCCTTTAACACTTTGTCCCTTTAACACTTTGTCCCTTTATCACTTTGTCCCTTTATCACTTTGTCCCTTTATCACTTTGTCCCTTTATGACTTTGTCCCTTTAACACTTTGTCCCTTTATCACTTTGTCCCTTTATCACTTTGTCCCTTTAACACTTTGTCCCTTTAACACTTTGACCCTTTAACACTTTGACCCTTTAACACTTTGTCCCTTTATCACTTTGTCCCTTTATCACTTTGTCCCTTTAACACTTTGTCCCTTTAACACTTTGTCCCTTTAACACTTTGTCCCTTTATCACTTTGACCCTTTATCACTTTAACAATTTGACCCTTTATCACTTTGTCCCTTTAACACTTTGACCCTTTATCACTTTGACCCTTTATCACTTTAACACTTTGTCCCTTTATCACTTTGTCCCTTTAACACTTTGTCCCTTTAACACTTTGTCCCTTTAACACTTTGTCCCTTTATCACTTTGTCCCTTTAACACTTTGTCCCTTTAACACTTTGTCCCTTTAACACTTTGTCCCTTTATCACTTTGTCCCTTTAACACTTTGACCCTTTAACACTTTGACCCTTTATCACTTTAACAATTTGACCCTTTATCACTTTGTCCCTTTATCACTTTGACCCTTTATCACTTTAACAATTTGACCCTTTATCACTTTGTCCCTTTAACTCTTTGACCCTTTATCACTTTGACCCTTTATCACTTTGTCCCTTTAACACTTTGTCCCTTTATCACTTTGTCCCTTTATCACTTTGTCCCTTTAACACTTTGTCCCTTTAACACTTTGACCCTTTAACACTTTGACCCTTTATCACTTTGACCCTTTAACACTTTGTCCCTTTATCACTTTGTCCCTTTATCACTTTGACCCTTTATCACTTTGTCCCTTTAACACTTTGTCCCTTTAACACTTTGTCCCTTTAACACTTTGTCCCTTTATCACTTTGTCCCTTTAACACTTTGTCCCTTTAACACTTTGTCCCTTTATCACTTTGACCCTTTATCACTTTATCACTTTGTCCCTTTAACACTTTGTCCCTTTATCACTTTGTCCCTTTAACACTTTGTCCCTTTATCACTTTAACAATCTGACCCTTTATCACTTTGTCCCTTTATCACTTTGACCCTTTATCACTTTAACAATTTGACCCTTTATCACTTTTTCCCTTTAACTCTTTGACCCTTTATCACTTTGACCCTTTATCACTTTAACAATTTGACCCTTTATCACTTTGTCCCTTTAACACTTTGACCCTTTATCACTTTGTCCCTTTATCACTTTGTCCCTTTATGACTTTGTCCCTTTAACACTTTGTCCCTTTATCACTTTGTCCCTTTATCACTTTGTCCCTTTAACACTTTGTCCCTTTAACACTTTGACCCTTTAACACTTTGACCCTTTATCACTTTGACCCTTTAACACTTTGTCCCTTTATCACTTTGTCCCTTTATCACTTTGTCCCTTTAACACTTTGTCCCTTTAACACTTTGTCCCTTTAACACTTTGTCCCTTTATCACTTTGACCCTTTATCACTTTAACAATTTGACCCTTTATCACTTTGTCCCTTTAACACTTTGACCCTTTATCACTTTGACCCTTTATCACTTTAACAATTTGACCCTTTATCACTTTGACCCTTTAACACTTTGTCCCTTTAACACTTTGACCCTTTATCACTTTGTCCCTTTATCACTTTGACCCTTTATCACTTTAACAATTTGACCCTTTATCACTTTGTCCCTTTAAGACTTTGTCCCTTTAACACTTTGACCCTTTATCACTTTGTCCCTTTAACACTTTGTCCCTTTAACACTTTGTCCCTTTAACACTTTGTCCCTTTAACACTTTGTCCCTTTATCACTTTGTCCCTTTAACACTTTGACCCTTTAACACTTTGACCCTTTATCACTTTGACCCTTGAACACTTTGTCCCTTTATCACTTTGTCCCTTTATCACTTTGTCCCTTTAACACTTTGTCCCTTTAACACTTTGTCCCTTTATCACTTTGTCCCTTTAACACTTTGACCCTTTAACACTTTGACCCTTTATCACTTTGACCCTTTAACACTTTGTCCCTTTATCACTTTGTCCCTTTATCACTTTGACCCTTTAACACTTTGACCCTTTAACACTTTGTCCCTTTAACATTTTGACCCTTTATCACTTTGACCCTTTATCACTATGACCCTTCACCACTTTGACCCTTTATCACTTTGACCCTTTATCACTTTGTCCCTTTAACACTTTGTCCCTTTAACACTTTGTCCCTTTATCACTTTGACCCTTTATCACTTTATCACTTTGTCCCTTTAACACTTTGTCCCTTTATCACTTTATCCCTTTAACACTTTGTCCCTTTATCACTTTAACAATCTGACCCTTTATCACTTTGTCCCTTTATCACTTTGACCCTTTATCACTTTAACAATTTGACCCTTTATCACTTTATCCCTTTAACTCTTTGACCCTTTATCACTTTGACCCTTTATCACTTTAACAATTTGACCCTTTATCACTTTGTCCCTTTATCACTTTGACCCTTTATCACTTTGTCCCTTTAACACTTTGTCCCTTTAACACTTTGTCCCTTTAACACTTTGTCCCTTTACCACTTTGACCCTTTATCACTTTAACAATTTGACCCTTTATCACTTTGTCCCTTTAACACTTTGACCCTTGAACACTTTGTCCCTTTAACACTTTGCCCCTTTATCACTTTGTCCCTTTATCACTTTGTCCCTTTAACACTTTGTCCCTTTAACACTTTGACCCTTTATCACTTTGTCCCTTTAACACTTTGTCCCTTTATCACTTTGTCCCTTTATCACTTTGTCCCTTTAACACTTTGTCCCTTTAAGACTTTGTCCCTTTATCACTTTGTCCCTTTAACACTTTGACCCTTTATCACTTTAACAATTTGACCCTTTATCACTTTGTCCCTTTAACACTTTGACCCTTTATCACTTTGACCCTTTATCACTTTAACACTTTGTCCCTTTATCACTTTGTCCCTTTAACACTTTGTCCCTTTAACACTTTGTCCCTTTAACACTTTGTCCCTTTATCACTTTGTCCCTTTAACACTTTGTCCCTTTAACACTTTGTCCCTTTAACACTTTGTCCCTTTAACACTTTGTCCCTTTATCACTTTGTCCCTTTAACACTTTGACCCTTTAACACTTTGACCCTTTATCACTTTGACCCTTGAACACTTTGTCCCTTTATCACTTTGTCCCTTTATCACTTTGTCCCTTTAACACTTTGTCCCTTTAACACTTTGTCCCTTTATCACTTTGTCCCTTTAACACTTTGACCCTTTAACACTTTGACCCTTTATCACTTTGACCCTTTAACACTTTCTCCCTTTATCACTTTGTCCCTTTATCACTTTGACCCTTTAACACTTTGACCCTTTAACACTTTGTCCCTTTAACACTTTGACCCTTTATCACTTTGACCCTTTATCACTATGACCCTTCACCACTTTGACCCTTTATCACTTTGACCCTTTATCACTTTTTCCCTTTAACACTTTGACCCTTTATCACTTTGTCCCTTTAACACTTTGACCCTTTATCACTTTAACAATTTGACCCTTTATCACTTTGTCCCTTTATCACTTTGACCCTTTATCACTTTAACAATTTGACCCTTTATCACTTTGTCCCTTTAACTCTTTGACCCTTTATCACTTTGACCCTTTATCACTTTGTCCCTTTAACACTTTGTCCCTTTATCACTTTGTCCCTTTATCACTTTGTCCCTTTAACACTTTGTCCCTTTAACACTTTGACCCTTTAACACTTTGACCCTTTATCACTTTGACCCTTTAACACTTTGTCCCTTTATCACTTTGTCCCTTTATCACTTTGACCCTTTATCACTTTGTCCCTTTAACACTTTGTCCCTTTAACACTTTGTCCCTTTAACACTTTGTCCCTTTATCACTTTGACCCTTTATCACTTTATCACTTTGTCCCTTTAACACTTTGTCCCTTTATCACTTTGTCCCTGTAACACTTTGTCCCTTTATCACTTTAACAATCTGACCCTTTATCACTTTGTCCCTTTATCACTTTGACCCTTTATCACTTTAACAATTTGACCCTTTATCACTTTGTCCCTTTAACACTTTGACCCTTTATCACTTTGACCCTTTATCACTTTGTCCCTTTAACACTTTGTCCCTTTATCACTTTGTCCCTTTATCACTTTGTCCCTTTATCACTTTGTCCCTTTATGACTTTGTCCCTTTAACACTTTGTCCCTTTATCACTTTGTCCCTTTATCACTTTGTCCCTTTAACACTTTGTCCCTTTAACACTTTGACCCTTTAACACTTTGACCCTTTATCACTTTGACCCTTTAACACTTTGTCCCTTTATCACTTTGTCCCTTTATCACTTTGTCCCTTTAACACTTTGTCCCTTTAACACTTTGTCCCTTTAACACTTTGTCCCTTTATCACTTTGACCCTTTATCACTTTAACAATTTGACCCTTTATCACTTTGTCCCTTTAACACTTTGACCCTTTATCACTTTGACCCTTTATCACTTTAACAATTTGACCCTTTATCACTTTGACCCTTTAACACTTTGACCCTTTAACACTTTGACCCTTTATCACTTTGACCCTTTAACACTTTGTCCCTTTAACACTTTGTCCCTTTATCACTTTGACCCTTTATCACTTTAACAATTTGACCCTTTATCACTTTGTCCCTTTAACATTTTGACCCTTGAACACTTTGTCCCTTTAACACTTTGCCCCTTTATCACTTTGTCCCTTTATCACTTTGTCCCTTTAACACTTTGTCCCTTTAACACTTTGTCCCTTTATCACTTTGTCCCTTTATCACTTTATCACTTTGTCCCTTTATCACTTTGTCCCTTTAACACTTTGTCCCTTTATCACTTTAACAATCTGACCCTTTATCACTTTGTCCCTTTATCACTTTGACCCTTTATCACTTTAACAATTTGACCCTTTATCACTTTGTCCCTTTAACTCTTTGACCCTTTATCACTTTGACCCTTTATCACTTTAACAATTTGACCCTTTATCACTTTGTCCCTTTAACACTTTGACCCTTTATCACTTTGACCCTTTATCACTTTGTCCCTTTAACACTTTGTCCCTTTATCACTTTGTCCCTTTATCACTTTGTCCCTTTATCACTTTGTCCCTTTATCACTTTGTCCCTTTAACACTTTGTCCCTTTATCACTTTGTCCCTTTATCACTTTGTCCCTTTAACACTTTGTCCCTTTAACACTTTGACCCTTTAACACTTTGACCCTTTATCACTTTGACCCTTTAACACTTTGTCCCTTTATCACTTTGTCCCTTTATCACTTTGTCCCTTTAACACTTTGTCCCTTTAACACTTTGTCCCTTTATCACTTTGACCCTTTATCACTTTAACAATTTGACCCTTTATCACTTTGTCCCTTTAACACTTTGACCCTTTATCACTTTGACCCTTTAACACTTTGTCCCTTTAACACTTTGACCCTTTAACACTTTGACCCTTTATCACTTTGACCCTTTAACACTTTGTCCCTTTATCACTTTGTCCCTTTATCACTTTGACCCTTTATCACTTTGTCCCTTTAACACTTTGTCCCTTTAACACTTTGTCCCTTTAACACTTTGTCCCTTTATCACTTTGTCCCTGTAACACTTTGTCCCTTTATCACTTTAACAATCTGACCCTTTATCACTTTGTCCCTTTATCACTTTGACCCTTTATCACTTTAACAATTTGACCCTTTATCACTTTGACCCTTTAACACTTTGTCCCTTTATCACTTTGTCCCTTTATCACTTTGTCCCTTTAACACTTTGTCCCTTTAACACTTTGTCCCTTTAACACTTTGTCCCTTTATCACTTTGACCCTTTATCACTTTAACAATTTGACCCTTTATCACTTTGTCCCTTTAACACTTTGACCCTTTATCACTTTGACCCTTTATCACTTTAACAATTTGACCCTTTATCACTTTGACCCTTTAACACTTTGACCCTTTAACACTTTGACCCTTTATCACTTTGACCCTTTAACACTTTGTCCCTTTAACACTTTGTCCCTTTATCACTTTGACCCTTTATCACTTTAACAATTTGACCCTTTATCACTTTGTCCCTTTAACATTTTGACCCTTGAACACTTTGTCCCTTTAACACTTTGCCCCTTTATCACTTTGTCCCTTTATCACTTTGTCCCTTTAACACTTTGTCCCTTTAACACTTTGACCCTTTATCACTTTGTCCCTTTAACACTTTGTCCCTTTATCACTTTGTCCCTTTATCACTTTGTCCCTTTAACACTTTGTCCCTTTAACACTTTGTCCCTTTATCACTTTGTCCCTTTAACACTTTGTCCCTTTAACACTTTGTCCCTTTATCACTTTGTCCCTTTATCACTTTATCACTTTGTCCCTTTATCACTTTGTCCCTTTAACACTTTGTCCCTTTATCACTTTAACAATCTGACCCTTTATCACTTTGTCCCTTTATCACTTTGACCCTTTATCACTTTAACAATTTGACCCTTTATCACTTTGTCCCTTTAACTCTTTGACCCTTTATCACTTTGACCCTTTATCACTTTAACAATTTGACCCTTTATCACTTTGTCCCTTTAACACTTTGACCCTTTATCACTTTGACCCTTTATCACTTTGTCCCTTTAACACTTTGTCCCTTTATCACTTTGTCCCTTTATCACTTTGTCCCTTTATCACTTTGTCCCTTTAACACTTTGTCCCTTTATCACTTTGTCCCTTTATCACTTTGTCCCTTTAACACTTTGTCCCTTTAACACTTTGACCCTTTAACACTTTGACCCTTTATCACTTTGACCCTTTAACACTTTGTCCCTTTATCACTTTGTCCCTTTATCACTTTGTCCCTTTAACACTTTGTCCCTTTAACACTTTGTCCCTTTATCACTTTGACCCTTTATCACTTTAACAATTTGACCCTTTATCACTTTGTCCCTTTAACACTTTGACCCTTTATCACTTTGACCCTTTATCACTTTAACAATTTGACCCTTTATCACTTTGACCCTTTAACACTTTGTCCCTTTAACACTTTGACCCTTTATCACTTTGTCCCTTTATCACTTTGACCCTTTATCACTTTAACAATTTGACCCTTTATCACTTTGTCCCTTTAACACTTTGACCCTTTATCACTTTGACCCTTTATCACTTTGTCCCTTTAACACTTTGTCCCTTTATCACTTTGTCCCTTTATCACTTTGTCCCTTTAACACTTTGTCCCTTTAACACTTTGACCCTTTAACACTTTGACCCTTTATCACTTTGACCCTTTAACACTTTGTCCCTTTAACACTTTGACCCTTTATCACTTTGTCCCTTTAACACTTTGTCCCTTTAACACTTTGACCCTTCATCACTTTGTCCCTTCATCACTTTGACCCTTTATCACTTTGACCCTTTATCACTTTGTCCCTTTAACACTTTGTCCCTTTAACACTTTGACCCTTTATCACTTTGACCCTTTAACACTTTGACCCTTTAACACTTTGTCCCTTTAACACTTTGACCCTTTATCACTTTGTCCCTTTAACACTTTGTCCCTTTAACACTTTGACCCTTTATCACTTTGACCCTTTAACACTTTGACCCTTTATCACTTTGACCCTTTAACACTTTGACCCTTTATCACTTTGTCCCTTTAACACTTTGACCCTTTATCACTTTGACCCTTTATCACTTTAACAATTTGACCCTTTATCACTTTGACCCTTCATCACTTTGACCCTTTAACACTTTGACCCTTTAACACTTTGACCCTTTAACACTTTGACCCTTTAACACTTTGTCCCTTTAACACTTTGACCCTTTATCACTTTGACCCTTTATCACTTTGACCCTTTAACACTTTGACCCTTTATCACTTTGACCCTTTATCACTTTGTCCCTTTAACACTTTGTCCCTTTAACACTTTGACCCTTTATCACTTTGACCCTTTAACACTTTGACCCTTTAACACTTTGTCCCTTTAACACTTTGACCCTTTAACACTTTGACCCTTTAACACTTTGACCCTTTATCACTTTGTCCCTTTAACACTTTGTCCCTTTAACACTTTGACCCTTTATCACTTTGACCCTTTAACACTTTGACCCTTTAACACTTTGTCCCTTTATCACTTTGACCCTTTATCACTTTGACCCTTTAACACTTTGACCCTTTATCACTTTGTCCCTTTAACACTTTGTCCCTTTAACACTTTGACCCTTTATCACTTTGACCCTTTATCACTTTGTCCCTTTAACACTTTGTCCCTTTAACACTTTGACCCTTTATCACTTTGACCCTTTAACACTTTGACCCTTTAACACTTTGTCCCTTTAACACTTTGACCCTTTAACACTTTGACCCTTTAACACTTTGACCCTTTATCACTTTGTCCCTTTAACACTTTGTCCCTTTAACACTTTGACCCTTTATCACTTTGACCCTTTAACACTTTGACCCTTTAACACTTTGTCCCTTTATCACTTTGACCCTTTATCACTTTGACCCTTGTCCTCTTCAACGTGTTCATTAATCCATCGCCTCCCAACCCAAACCAGCTTTGACCTCCGTGGGCTGCACAGAAACATCCGACTGCTGTGATGATTCTGACCAATGGGAGTTCAGACAGAACAGGTTTAAAGCCAATCGGAGGATTTCTCAGCAGGTTTGAGTCTTTCAGGTGTATGGTCCTCCATGTGCAGGTGTGGTTCTGTTCTGACTCACCACAGCAGAGATGTCCAGCTGGTAGTTTTGGAAGCTTGTCCCACCCCTCATGTCCAGTGTCACTTTGGCCAACGCCACAGAGGCACTGAGGTAGAAGAAGGCGGCGATTCCGTGATACCCAAAGTCCTGTAACACAGGAAGGAGGGGCACCAACGAAGAAGAGGGACAACAGGGAGTGGAGATGTGATTAACGAGACATTCAGTTTCTGCACTGACATTGAGTCAAAACACACACAAACACACACACACACACACACACACACACACACACACACTCTAACACACACACTGTTGGACAATCTGATGAGAAACCGGTGTGTCATGGTGACTCTGTGCATTCACAGACTTGTTTGTTGAGTTCTGAATATGTTTACAATGAAGGAAATATTTTAATGATTGAAGAGAAAAACATGTTGAACCTCATCTGCATAGCAATGACCATTTATGGAGTGTTTCCTTATGATATTTCCCAGAGGAAGCATATATAATGTAAAGAGAATCGGCCCAAGCACTGAACCTTGTGGCACTCCATGGCTAACTTTGGTGTGCATAGAGGACTTATCATTAACATGTACAAACTGAGATCGAATGTCAAATCTTCAACCTGTTAATTTAACCTTTGTTCTAGATCAAAATATGTGTCGGACTTACTGCTGCAGCCCAGATTCCTCTGTTTTGATGCCCTCCGCACGCAAACACAACCATCCAGATAAACGTCATGACGAAGCAGAAGACTGAAACAAACATCACCCAGCCCTGAGGATTAACAGGAACCACCAGCGTGGATGCCACCAGGATCCACACCAGACCGCCGAAGATCTAAAGGAACACATGAGAGGAAACCATTGACTAAATTAAGATGGACGAAATGTCTCTGTTTCCTTACTGTCACCTACACAGAGGTGTAACGTAACGAATTACATTTACCCCCGTTACTGTAACTGAGTAGTTATTTGATGAACTTACTACTTTTTAAGTCGTTTTTAAAATCTATACTATACTGTTAAGTATTGTAATTAGCTACATTTTAAATCACATCCGTTACTGAGTAAAAAAAAAAATAGGCCTACTATGAATGATTTTACTTCATCGCACAGGAGCGAAGAGAGAGGGAGGCAGAGAGAGAGAGAGAGACAGAGAGAGAGAGAGAGGGAGAGAAAGAAAGAGACAGAGAGAGAGAGAGAGAGAGTGGGAG